>NW_027069773.1:649633-798222 GCF_002906115.3 Quercus suber | reverse complement strand
GGTTTTTGGTTTCTCTGTGATGTTTCCCTAAATGAAATTTGAGTTTGCCATGTGTATGACCTTATGTTTATGTGGTTCAATCTGTTCTGTGTGTGTATTACCACATCTTGAGTGTGACTCTGCCTCCAGGTTTTCTCTTGCACATTCCATGTTCATTTGGTCAAGTATCAGTGACATTTGCTTTCATCTGTATGTATGAAAGTTTCATCTTTACAGACTGAACTTGTTTAATCTGTGATTATTATGTGATGTCTTATTTCTTTGTTATCAACTATTCTTGGTTTGTGTTTTTGCCCAACACTTTGTTCTTCCTTATAACTACATGGTTACTAATTTGAGTATACTTCCACATATTGTATTGTGCCCTTGTTGTGGACTTTTCTGAGTGTTTACAGATGGCTTCCACATCCTCTAAGAAGAAGACTCCTGCTAAGAAGGCTGATAAAAGATTGAAAATGGACAGCAACCTTTTAGATCAGTCAAGCATTTTGAGAGATACAGAGATTCCTTCGTAAATGGAACAATTATCCAGGAGAGATTTGTGGATTTACATGACTTGAGGGATACATTCATTCCAAAATGCATTAAAGGAAGAGGCTGGGAGAAACTTCTGGGTGACTTACCTTTAGTGTGTGAACCATTAATCAGAGAATTCTATGCAAATGTTGTGTAAAGGAGGAGGAGTTGAGTTGTTGGGTGAGGAGAAAGGAGTTTACCTTAAATGCTCATGACATTGATAAGGTTTTAGGACTGGAGGGGTTAGAAGATTATGAATTCACTAACTACAAGGACAGAATGGTCTCTCTAGAAACTGTCCAGAAAAAGATTGGTGGGGTTTTAGAAAAGAGATGTCTTAACACTTCTAACTTTCCTAAAGACATGAGGTGTTTAACAACAATAATGATGTACAATCTGTACCCTATAAGGAAGATGACTATATTGACGAATGCCAGAGCCATCTTTCTTATGGATCTTAAGGAAAACACCTTTATTGACATCAGTTCCCACATTTTTGATACTATAATGGATGAAACTAAAACCACCTCGAGGCCCAAGCTGGTGTTTCCAAGTCTTCTCATGAGAATTTTCAAAGAAAAGAGTGTTGTAATCCCACAAGATATCAGTCCCATGCCTCCTTTATCAGCCATCAACAGATTTACTCTAATACGGATACAGAGTCGTCTTCCAAGTGAAGAAGAAAAGGGTGTCCACAAAGAAGGTGATCCTATGGAGACTGAAGCAGAAGGGGCAGGACCAGTTTCCACACCTAGAGTAAGAGTCAAGAGAAGCAGACCTTCTACCTCATCACCTGTACCTCCTGATACCTTTCAGATCATCCTGGAGAGACTTGATACAATCTGCGATGTTCAAAATCAACAGACAGAGAGGATGACAACAATGCAGGACCAACTTGATGTTCTCTCTGCCAAGTTTGACAGCATTCATACCAGCCAGGATCACTGACCCTTTGGCCATTCCAGTTAAAAAGGGGGAGAACTTTTGGGGCAGCTCTTAAGGAGGAGTGTTCATTTTGAGGGGGAGTTTAAATATGTGTTTTCTTTAAGTTTGATACACTGGTTTTTAGTCTGTTTTAAATATTTGTGTTTTAAGTTTGATATACTTGTGAATCTTTGGTATTTACTTATATAGTATGATGTTATTCAGCTTTAAGCACTGTTTGATTGTAGTTTTGTACCCATTGTTGCTTTTGTAAGCTTTGAGGGTTGTTTCTTGTTCTTATGCACTGTTTTGTAGGCTTTTATGGTTTGTGCCATGTATTTGCAAAACTTTGCATATGTAGCCTTTGTGCTTTGTGCTTTGGTACTTGTTAATGCCTTGCATTATCTTAAGTACAATACTCTTGTGCCTGTGTACGATTGTTCCTAGATGCATATATGTTTGTATGCATGGTTGAGTGTTGGACTTGCAAATGATACTCTTCAATTGAGTTTATCATTTTTACATCGCTTTCCCTTTTTCCTAGTCAAATACTAGTATGTGCGACAGGCTTTTGCAGCTCTATATCTCTTTTCATTTGGAGATTTACATTTAGAGAGCTCTTTTAAAGCATAAAAATAAAGAGTGGGAAGATATATAGGCATGAGTCTATGCATGTCTCAAGATCAACAAAACCATTCACTAATCATTCATGACAAGGTTGAAGATCTATTTACAACAATCACATAGATTTCAAAATTTCTTCCACAATGATATGAGTGCATGAGAGACAAGCTAAGCTCGTTAAATGCACAAAGCCATTAGTACAAAAGTACAAGGCTAAACAGGCTATGAGACAAAAACTCAACAAAGAGATCAAACTTTTTGGATTTTCAACTTATTATGTGTTTTTGGTTTTTTGACACGAAAGCAGTAGAAGAATGATCAAAAACAAGAAAGATGTAGAAGCATTTTAAACACAAACAAACCACAAATTAAACAGATACTCAAAAACACAACGCAAATAACCAATCATATCCACAAAGCATAGGAAGAATTGATGCATGGACATGTTATAATGCTTATGCATGAGTACCCTTTGTCACCTACACGTCACGTGCGTTTGGGGTGATATCCTTGACGGATCGGGTACGAGAGTTAGGACTTTCAAACCTCCTGTTGAAGCTCTCCAAGCAGTTGGTGAAGACACCGATCATCTTCATCACGTCTGTCATTCCTGGATCATTGTTTTGACTTCTTGGTTTCTCACCATCCCAAGACCTCTTGTCATTCCTTCTTCCTCGTGACCAAGGTGCGCTTGCATTGTTGTCTACTCTCAGCTTTTGACAGTTGGGTCTAGTATGCCTTCGCAGTCCACAATAGTGACACACATACTCAGTTCTAGGACCCCATTGTGGTCTTGAGAGAGATCTTGCTCTGGTTTCGTGTCTGCCCATAGATTGATTTCGGGGCTTATTCACCATTTGTTGCTCACTCACATTCTTCTTCTCAG
This sequence comes from Quercus suber, assembly GCF_002906115.3. Lineage (NCBI taxonomy): Eukaryota > Viridiplantae > Streptophyta > Magnoliopsida > Fagales > Fagaceae > Quercus > Quercus suber. Next base: position 795,272 of record NW_027069773.1, on the reverse strand, counting down.
CCTTAACATTCTCAAGGATGGTTTCTTCTACAGTAGGCTCTATGGCCTTCACAAATTTCACTTCTTTGGTAGCTTTGGCTGATGAGCTACTTCCTCCGGTATACCCCAATCTGGACTTATCTGAGAAATGTTTTTGAGACGAGATAACATCTTCCAGCTTTCTGGAGGAGACCCTTTCAATCTTGGCTTGCGCTTGCACCATCTCTTGCTCAAGGAATCTTACTTTGGTGTAAGCTTCCGATAACTCTCCATTTAGTGTCTCAATCTCACATTTAGCCTCTTTATATCTAGCCAGTAGACTTTTGTAGTCCTCTTCAGCCCTTTTCATCTTCTTTACAGCCGCCTTTGCAACCCTTTTATACTCACCTGATTTCTCAAGGAGTAAAGTGTAATTCTCTTGAATACTCAATATACCATCATCCTCTTCAGCTTCCGATTCTTCAACAACTCCAATAGACTCCAAATCAGAATGTTCACCAAGCTCCTTCACAAGTGTATCCAAGTCATCTAAGGATTCCACATGAGCAATGGTCATGAATGCGGAGAAATTTCCTTCTCCATCACAGCTCTTGTCAGAATCAGAATTTGATGAGTCCGAATCACTTAAAGTAGTGGCATAGACCTTTCCTTCGACTTCAAGTAGTTTGGACATTCCTTTTTAAAATGTCCATGCCCATTACATTCAAAACATGTAATTCCTTGTGAGGATTGGGAATCTTTACCATCTTTTCTTCGGAAGTCTTTCTTCTCTTTTTCGGTACTCTGAAATTTTCTTTTGTCACCAAATTTTCCACTATTCTTGAGCTTTAGGAATTTCCGGAAGTTCTTTACAAGATACGCCACATCTTTATCTACCATATCCTCTTTTGAAGATTCATGAGACACTATCCTCTCATCAATTGTCTTAAGAGCAAGGGATTTGCTCTTCTTCGCTGAAGGAAGAGACAACTCATATGTCTGTAGAGAACCAACTAGCTCTTGAACCTTGATTTCGTCAAGATCTTTGCTCTTTTCGATGGCTGTAACTTTGGCACAAAAACTTTCTGGTAGTGACCGAATGATCTTCCTTACAACTTTAGACTCCTCCGTCTTTTCCCCCAAATTAAATTTGCCGATGACCACCTCATTTAGCTTACTATAAAAAGAGTCAAAGGACTCATCCTCATCCATCTTTAGTTGCTCAAAGCGAGTGGTCAGCATCTGAAGTTTGGTGTCTTTCACCTTCTTGGTTCCTTCATAGGTCGTATCCAGAATTTCCCATGCTTCCTTAGCAACAGTAATATGTGAAATCTTGTGAAATTCTTCTGGAGAGATACCATAGAAAATGGCATTCAATGCTTTACTGTTTGCATTAGCTGCCGCAAGAGCTGCCTTGTCCCAAGTGGATTTGGCATCCACTAGCTTTGTCCAACCTATATCAACTGCATCCCACACAGCCTCATCTATAGAACACAAAAACGCCCTCATTCAGACTTTCCAAAAAGCATAGTTATTACCATCAAAAAATGGTGGAGCAGTGAGAGATTGAGACCTATCTATCTCAACAAGGGGTCAAGGATCACACTTAGGTATTAAAACCACAACAAGTGTACCCGTTCTGATACCAATTAAAAGTTCAATATGGGTATGAAACACCCTTGAACGTTTAGACCTCCAGATATAAAATACCAATTCAAGCTTTATATCAAACAATTAATGTGCGGAATATGATAACAAACTTATAACAGAATTGATAAAACAATCTAAGCCAAATATAAACACATCCACAGCAGTAAATATAAGGCAAAGATAAATGAAAGAGAGATGCAAACACACGGACAACACACGATGTGTTATCGAAGAGGAAACTGAAGCCGTGTTATCGAAGAGGAAACTGAAGTCCTCGACGTAAAACCTCTCCGCCGCCCTCCAAGCAGTGATAAAATCCACTAAAGAATATAGTTGGGATACATGAACAGCAGAAGACCCTCCAAGCCTAATCTACCCAAGTACCTAAGCCCTCCAAGCTTCTTGCTCCAACGAGGTTACGCCAAACCAATTGCTTCTTTAGCTTGCTGGATTCCGCTACTTGACCATAGCATCAACAAATGTATATTGGTTCCTTCCCAAACTGCTTCCCTAAGCACCAAATGGACCTTCTCACAGATGTGGGTGTGGTGAGATAAGGGTTTGGTAAATGACCTCTCAAGGGTATGACAATGGAGAGGAAGAGAGTAGAGGAATTTGTAGAGTCTCTTTAAATGAAGATTGGGGATGAGGCAATCTTGTTTTTCTCTAAGGCTTTCTCTCACAAAATTCTCTCTGGAAGCTCTTTCAAAATGATAGGTATAAGGGTGTATATATAGTAGGGTGGGAAGGGAATGCAAAACATCAGTTTTTGCCAAACAGGGCAAGTTGGCGACTTGATCTTGCGGCTTGTCCAAGTCGCGAGTTCAAGTCGCGACGTAACGGCCTGGCCAGTTTGGAACTTTTTTCCTGTAGCATGACAGTTGGCGCGACCCTTCAGCTTCCCAGTGTGCCTCTCACGTGCCAGCTTTTGGCGGCTTGCCAGTCGCGATCCACTTGTAAGCCCTAGCCGCGAACCTCTGTTTTTTTTGCACACTCTTAAGCTTTTCTTCACAACTTCTCACACACTACCCTTACAATTTTCCCACCTAAATACAGGGTTGCTAAGTGCTAAATTACAAGCAAATTGGTCACGGAATAAAGCCAATTAAATGGTTGATTAAATTCAACCTTACAGTCCTCATTAGGGTCCACTTTGTGGGGTAGTGTCTCCGAGCCCACACGAGGTTAATGAGCCGGCTTTGATACCATATGTCACGATCTAAGGAAAAGCGCTAGCCACATTTGCGCTATACCTTAAAAGGACTAGTCACAATTGAGTCTCTTTGTAATTGTTAATAAAACCGAATTCAACCTAGTAAATACCCAATGTGGGACTCATCACACATATCACACAATCAATCAAATTGGGGCATTATAATCTCCCCCATTTAAATCCCTAACGTCCTCGGTAGGGCCCACTTTGTGGGCAGTGTTTCTGAGCCCACACAGGGTTACCGGGTCAGCTCTGATACCATATGCCTAAGGAAAAGTGCTAGCCACATTTGCGCTATATCTCACTAGGACTAGTCACAATTAAGGCTCCTTGCAGTTGTTAATAAAGCCCAGTTTAACTTAGTAAATACCTGATATAGGACTCATCACACATATCACACAATCAATCAAATTGGTGCATTACAATCTCCCCCACTTAAATCCCTAATGTCCTCGTTATGGCCCACTTTGTAGGTAGTGTCTCTGACCCCACACAGGGTTACCGGGTCGGGTCTAATACCATATGTAAAGATCTAAGGAAAAGCACTAGCTACATCTGCGTTATACCTCAAAAGGACTAGTCACAATTGAGGCTCCTTGTAGTTGTTAATAAAACCTAGTTCAACCTAATAAATACCCGATGTGGGACTCATCACATACCCACACACATCACACAATCAATCAAATTGGGGCATCACATCTATGGCAACAAATGATTTTGTCTTGAAAGGTGGTATCTAGGGAGAAGAAATTGGTGTCACCAAATACTAATAATAGGAGGTGAAATGCAAATATAGTCGTTTAATATGTAAAAAATTTAGTACCATTGGTGACAAAATATGTTTTTATCACCCATTTGTGAAATATCAAAGTACGTCATAGGTTGGTGTCTAGAGTTCAATCCTCGCTTACACCTTACACCAAAAACTAATTGGTGTCTTGGTCTGATGATAAAGAGCTATCATTAAAAGCGGACGTCATAGGTTGAAAATATCTATCTCTCTCTCTCTCTCTCTCTCTCTAACAATAAACTTTCTTTATTAATTGAGCTAACTGAAATCCATTTCTTAATAATTATTTAAACTTTTGAGAAAATCAATAACATACTATTTTATTATGATATTCAAGTTAGAGGTCCTCAATTCATATATTGTCTCCACCTTTTCTCCTATTTTTTTTTTAAAAAAATTATCACTTGTTTGTCCTACTTAATAAGGAGAGTTCAAGCCCACACATAAATGGGGGAAAATAGTATGGTTCTAATATCAAATATGTAACTGTTAAAGAGTTTTTGGTATTATTGGTGATTTATTTGCTATTGAAAAAAAAAAAAAAAAAAAGTGAAGAGCAATTTTACCTTTTAAACTACGATTTCAAGGTTACGCTTTGACCTTATATGCATATTTAAATATAGTTTGTAATTTTTTTTTTCTTAGTTTATGTTTAGTTTTCCACTTTCACAAACATAAACTCTTAAATTAAAGCTTATCTCAAAAATATTGTACGTTTTTAGAACCCTTAAAATACAAGTTGTTTAACCTAATATTAAGCCAAGTTAATTAAGAAGTTCATTAATAAGATCTAGGTTAAACGCATTCAAATTATATCATGTAAATAGTGCGGAAATATAAAGAACACATAATATGATAACCCAGGAAAACCAAACTGGTAAAAAACCTAGGGAGAATTTAACCTAGCTATCCTCAAGGTAAAACAGATCCATTATGAAAGAGTTGAAGTTTGTATAATAATACTTAGACTACTAACATCCTATTGTTACCTCGAGTAGAAAACTTACTACTATGACCACGAGACAGCTCCGAGTCCACAGACTACTTCTTTCTTTAATCCACAGCAGCCACAAGTTCTCCTACTTGTGTTTTTCTTTAAGCTCTTGAAATAGCAACTGAAGAGATCACCAAGTTCTTGGCATCAATCTTGATCTTGATAACCCTAAGTGTGTATGAATGTAAATACCTCTAAATCTCACAGAAGATTCACACACACAGCATATCAACAACATCTAAAACTTGGCTAGGGTTTTTCCTTTTATACTTGAAGCACAACTTAAAACCCTATATGTCATATGGGCTTGGGCTGAGTTGGAAATTTTGCAGAAAAAACAATCTACATGAGGTTCGATTGATCGAGTCTAATTTTGGATCGATCGAGCCTTGTAAATTTAGTCCAGTAAATTTTGCAATCACTCGATTCCAACTTTACACATAAACACACTTTGAGCAGCCTAAATCTAGACTCTAAGTTTTGATCATAGTTTGCCAACACATTACACATTGAAGTTCTAATACATTTAGTTCCTATAGTCTTAGAACCTAACAAACTCCTCCTTTGGCAATCTGTGACAAAACACATAACAAAACTGAAATGCTCAAAGTTACAAATAGCCCATTTAAAAATAAACATGCCTAAAGACAATTCAACCTAACTACTATCTATCAGTTGCCATATAGACAGCAACATGACTGAATAAACCTGTATATTCCCGAAACACTCAACAAACAATAAATGCATTTGTGGAAAATACAAGTAAAAGCAAAAGTAAATTCTTGATTTCACAAACCAGAAAATAAAAAGACATATATCATGAATAACCTTATAATATAAATCAATAACCAATGTATCATATGTGAAACAAGAAAAAATAAAACATAAAGCATAGTGGCTCCCCCTAACATATATAAATAAAATCATCATGAGCCAAATAAAAAGAAAAAACATAAATACATAAAGCTCTTAGATATACAATCTAAAGCTCCAAAAAGCTCCAAAACTCCCCCTATCTCCATCAATATGTAAACCCCCTTTTTGTGATGAATTGCCAAAGGGCAATCAAGGCTCATCATCAAAAGGAGGTGGTGGAGTAGATCGCCGAGCACTCGCCAAATCAGCACGCAAGGCCTGAAGCTTCGTGAGCACATCCACCAAAAGCTGTCCATGGGCCGCCTAAACGGTCATGACAATATCCAACATACTCCATAGAGAAGCATCACTAGAAGAAGAAGGTGGATGATCAACAGCAGCAGTGAGATCGACATAATCTTCAATAATGGGGTCACCTGAAGAAGAAGGCTAAGATGCAGAACCTGTGGAAGACTTTACTCTAGGGCGTTTAGAACTAGCTTTCATCTGAGCTGCTTTTTGCCTAAGGAAGGTGGCATCTATGGGTGCGATGATATCGACAGGCTCAGATGCAGAAAAATCCTTTAATCCTAAATGTAACAAAATCCTATGAATAAACACCAGAAAGAAAAGACCATGTGATTTAGAACTACTCCTATGAACCTCAACTAAAGATCGAATGAAAAGAGTAGGAAAACTCATAGGAGTATCAGTCATAAAGGCATACAAAAATGCACATCTCTCAATATAAATGGTGTGCAAGTGAGAGATAGGCCAAATAGAATGACAAGAAATCTGGGAAAATAAGTAATTTAGCTCAGTAAGCTCATCGGAGGTGATACGAGGATTAGTATCCCACTAAATGGAAGTACCGGTGAGATATGACATAATGTCATCAAGAGGAAGGGTCTTAGAATGAGGGTGCACAGGCTATCATACCAAAGGTACATCAAGAGCAGAGGCCACTACTGAAGGAGTAATGACATACTATTTGTTAAATAACATTATTAGCAACGCAATGTGTTATACTGTGTTATATATGCTAGAGTGGATGCGGAAGGAGAAGCATAAAATAGGAACACTAAGAACACAAGGTTTACGTGGTTCAGCCTTGACGGCCTACATCTATAAAGGAATCCCTTAAGGGTTACGTCTTTATTGTGTAAGACTGTAATACAATAACCTGTGTTACAATGAATCCTAACATAAGTATATATAAGTGACTAAACCCTAGTACAAGCAGGAAAAGGCCTGGGCCTATTACATTGGGCTAATATGACTAATATATCTCTAACACCCTCCCTCAAACTCAAGGTGGAAGCTTGATGAAGGCTTAAGGTTGGATAAGCATAAGAAGATCACTTGGAGATGTTGGGATTTGTGCCCTAGAATCCTATTGTATAATGATATGTATTACATTATGTATGACATGATGTATGACTTAATATTGTAATTAATAAAGTTGTTTTATTATTATCTAAAATAATGGTAACATGAATGTTTGGACATTATCATATAGTCCATGAAATGCATAGTATGTGATTTATGTGATTTAGTCACAGAAGATATAAGTCACAAGTTCTTTGTAAACTTAGAATTTGATTCGTAGTCGGTGATGAAATTAGGCATTTCATCTGCGAAGACTATAACATATCAACTAAGATGATTTGTCTTGGTCATGGAAGTGGTGACTTCTAGTTGATATATTGATATGTTTTAAGAGTTAAAACATATTGAACTGGACCGCTATGAGATATATTATACTCCTAATGACTGTCAATTGAATAATAAATCTCACGACTTTTATTTGCATGAACTCTTAATCCTGAGAGAATAATGAACCTGATCATGAAATGTAGGTTACTTTGATATATCAAAAGTGAGATCTAAAGTAACGGTCAAAACTTCAGTATGTTGGGCAGCCATATTTAGTGTTGATGGAACATATATTCTCAAGATGGAATTCATAGTCTCTTAACGGAGATACAAAATATTCCCTTGAGATAAGTTTAATGGTTTTGTTATTCAGAAAGTTAGGCCTAACCACTTTATAAGACTAAAGTATATATTTATGAAATTGGATTTCATAAATATATGATGAATAACTTAAAAGAATTAAACCGGGTACTCAAGGATTAAGATGTAGTCATTCACAAAGTGGCAATCTTCATTCATGACTTTGTGTTACTACGAATATTTTATGAAGGGGTTGCATGTACAATAAAGCCTTGGGATATAATTTATTAATAAGGCCTAGAGTGCAATTATATTGATATAGTGGTATTAAATATAATTAATTGTAACTTTGGACTTGTCAAGAGTTGACAGAAAAGCCCAATGCCCATTGAAGCTAGAGTCTTATTTGTTTCCTTTTGGTCCCACTCCAAGCCAGATACTAAAGCCCAATTGGGAAGGCCCAAAAGGCTAGCCTAATTAGATAATCAGATATATAGAGAGAAACATACAGATTTTAATATGAATAATAATCTGAAATAATTGGTATGTATGTGAGTGTTGGACACTCTTCAATTCTTTCTAGAACAAACTTATATATTTGATTGAGAGACCACACATCTTGGGAGTTAGTGGAATTGGAGCGAGGATTGAAAGTCTTCTCAAGAACTTCTGAATTTTCGGTTTTGAATTTCATTGCTTCAAGGTACAAAATCTTACTCTCTAATTCTAAAACTTATATGGCATATGTTAATAATTGTGAATGAAGTAGATCTGTCAATTTAATTTTTCCACTGCGTAGACTCTTGTTTCCATCAAATGGTATCAGAGCGGTCTTCAATTTCCAATCTGTTTAACATGTTTTGTGAGTTTTAGAATTAGAGATAATAGTTTCATGATGTTAGAAGATTATATGTGTATTTAATTTTTTGCATGGTTGTTGAAACTATGATTTGATGAAAATTGAAATTGATGTTATGATGTTGTTTAAATTTGAATTTAAGTAAGTTAAATTGAACTTTAAGGCTATAGCATCAATGAAATTCAGTTTTGACATCAAATTTTGTCTATCATGTTCATATGGTGATTGTTTGTTCATAGAAAACCGTAGAAAACTGTTCAGATCTTTTCCTTCAAAAACTGAAGACACGGGTTAGCTTCCCGTGAAGTTACTCGCGAGAAATGTTTCTAAAGCACAAAACTTTTCACAGGTAAGCTTTACTCGCGAAACAGTCACGAGACAGTAATGAAAGTTTCTGTCTAATTTTTTGATTTTTCACTATTTTGCCTAAACTCAATTTCACGAGAAGAGCTTAGTCGCGAGATAGTAGCGAGATAGTAGCGAAAGTTTTTGTCTGAATTTTGTGTTTTCACTATTTCATTTTCGCGAGAAGAGCTTAGTCGTGAGATACTCGCGAAAATGCTACTGAAGGGAATTTTGAATTTTTTCTCAGTGTTTTCTTATGTATAAAGTGCAAGGCTATGTGTAATTAGATTATGCATGTTTTATAATTTAAAAACCTTTATTTTAAAACATCTAGTGGGAGAGAGATACAAGGGTTGGATCTCATAGCCTCCATTGTCGGTTTATAGTAGTGTGATTAATCACCTTGCCTTGGCGTATATGCCTTGCTCCCCTCAAAGGGTGTTTAATTCATGGAACTACAGATTAAACTTCTTAATGATGGATGATATGTGTTTTTACATTGAAAACAACCACGCTACCGTGGAGTTACTTGGTGACTCATATTGATTCTAGGCAATGGTGTACACTAGACTAAGTATAATGTTAACCTTCCTTCGGAGCTATGTCATTATTACTTAAAGGCTGAAGAAAAAAAAAAGGGCAAATTATTTTTGTTTGGTAAGAGTTACCATGATAGCATTAATAATGAGAATAATTCTCACTTGATCATGGTAATTGGTATGACCTCGCTTCCGAGGAATATTAATTACAGGATTGTCTTGTCGTTGCATATATTATATTATGGTTTTATTAAGGTTCCATACTATATGTTTATATGCTAAATTGATAATGTCTAGTTTATTTATTATATTCATTTTTATTAATTTCTTATTTGAACATGGCATCTTTTAGCCCACTTGTTACTATTCTTAATCAAAACAAACTGACTGGATCCAACTATGTTGACTGGAAAAGAAATTTGGACATAGTTCTCACAGCTGAAGAGCACAAATATGTGTTTACTGAACCATGTCCTAGCTTTCATTCATTAGGTGCTCCTCTTGAGGAAAAACAGCAATATGATTGTTGGTAGAAATCTAATGAAATGGCCAAGTGCTACATTCTAGCATCTATCTCAAATGTTCTATAGCATCAAATGCAGAATGTAGAACTAGCTTTTGACATAATGCTAAGTCTGAAGGAGATGTTTGGTGAGTAAGACCATTCTGTAAGGCAAGAAACCATGAGGCAGATTTATAATACCAAAATGGCTGAAGGCGGTTCAGTTAGGGAGCATTGTCTCACAATGATCTCTAATCTAAATACATTAGAGGTTTTAGGTGCTGACCTTAATGGAGAATCCCAAGTGGATATGATACTCCAGTCACTACCAGAATCATTCAAGGAATTCAGACTTAATTATAATATGAACAAAAAGATTTATTCTTTGTCTGAATTAATGAATGAATTGGTAGTGGCAAAAGGCATCCTTGGTATTTTTAATGTTGAAGCCAATGTAGGTGAAGCTTCTACTTCTCAACCTAAGTCGAAAGCCAAGGGTAAGAAGAAGAAGAAGAAGGACTTCACTAAGCAAGAGGGTAAACAAATTGCCTTAGGGGTTGCTGACAAAGAAAAGAAGCTCAAAAGAAAATGTTTCCATTGTGGTGAGAAAGGACATTGGAAGAGGAATTGTCCAATTTTCAAAGCTGCCAAGAATAAAGGTATGAAAAGTTCATTTCTCCTTAAAATATGTTTAGTGCAAAATCCCACAGATTCTTGGTGTGTGGATTCAGGTTGTATTAATCATATCTACAATTCTTTGCAGGGGTTCCAGGAGACCAGAAAGCTTAAGGAAGGGGAATTGTTTCTTACTTTGGCTGATGGGAGCAGGATTCCAGTTGTAGCTATTGGTGTTTATAATTTATGTTTTAAGTCTAGAGTTTTAATATTGGAAGATTGTCTGTATGTACCTAATGTTCGTAGGAATTTAATTTCTACAACTTATTTGGGTAAACATGGATATTGTGTTATCCTTAAATACAATGTTGCAATAAAGAAGAGTAAAGTGTTTATCTGTTCTGGCAATATTGTGGATGGTCTTTATATTTTAACTCCTGATAAGCATGAATTATATAATTCTGAATTAGATCATGACTCTCATGTAAAATCATTAAAGAGAAAGTTTCCTTTTACTAATGATGCATATCTTTGGCACTTGCGTTTGGGTCATATTAATTCAAACATAATTCAAAGACTGATCAAAGATGGACTCTTAGAGCCCATAGACTTTGATGAATTTCCAGTTTGTGAATCTTGTTTGGAAGGCAAAATGAACAAACGAACTTTTAATGCAAAAGGTAGAAGAACCCAAGAGTTGCTTGAATTAGTTGATTCGGATGTATGTGGTCCTATGTCAACCCAAGCAAAAGGAGGTTATGAGTACTTCATCACTTTTATTGATGATTATTCAAGATATGGTTATGTATACCTAATAAGATGAAAGTCCGAAGCCTTTGAAAAGTTCAAAGAGTTTAGGGCTGAAGTCGAGAATCAATTGGGTAAACACATAAAAGCCATTCAATCTGATCGAGGTGGCGAATACCTTCTTGGGGTTTCAAAGATTACTTAACTGAAAATGGGATTGTATCCTAATTGACTGCACCTGGTACTCCCCAACAGAATGGTGTAGCGGAAAGAAGGAATAGGACTCTTTTAGAAATGGTTAGGTCCATGATGAGTTACTCAACTTTACCGATATCTTTTTGGGGTTATGCCATAAATACAGCAATATATCTTTTGAATTTAGTTCCATCAAAATCTGTTTCCAAAACAGCCATGAAATTGTGGAGTGGACGTAAGCCTAGTATGAAATATCTCCACATTTGGGGTTGTCCAGCACATGTGTTAAAAGGGAAGCCTGATAAATTGGAACCAAAATCAGAAGTATGTTTGCTTGTAGGTTATTCAAAAGAAATTAGGGGTTATTTATTCTATAGTCGTAAGGATAACAAAGTTTTTGTTAGTACAAATGCTAAGTTCTTAGAAAATGACTATATGAATAATTTACTCCTAGAAGTAGAGTTGTGTTGGTTGAAATGAATGAACTTGTAAAAGAATAACCAATGAATGAAACTAGGGATGATGTGGCTGTATTAGATACACCACAAGATACTACTTATGAGATGTCTAGTACACAGGTGCCTCGTCGTAGTGGGAGAATTGTTTGACCTCCTATAAGATTCATATGTTTGGGAGAAACTTATAAAGCTATCTCAGAAGAAGCTGAATCGTATCCCTACACTTATGAAGAGGCAATGAGTAATATAGATGCACATCATTGGGTCAAAGCTATGAAATCTGAGTTAGATTCCATGTATTCCAATCATGTTTGGGATCTTGTAAAGGCACCTAACGACATTAAACCTGTTGGTTGCAAATGATTTTACAAGAGGAAGAGAGGAATAGATGGAAAGGTTGAAACCTTTAAAGCAAGGCTAGTGGCGAAAGGGTATACTAAAAAAGAAGGTATTGATTATGAAGAAACTTTTTCGCCAGTAGCAATGCTTAAATCTATTAGAATTCTCTTATCCATTGCTGCTCATTATGATTATGAGATTTGGCAAATGGATGTCAAGACTGCATTTCTTAATGGCAATCTTGAAGAGGAAATCTATATGATGCAAACAGAAGGTTTCATAGCAAAGAACCAAGAGCATATGGTATGCAAGTTGAAATGGTCCATTTATGGACTTAAGCATGCATCTAGGTCATGGAACATCAGATTTGATCAAGCAATCAAATAATTTGGTTTTGAACAAAATCTTGATGAACCATGTGTGTACAACTGACATCAAGATAAAGTAGTAATGTTTCTAGTATTTTATGTTGATGATATTCTACTCATTAGAAATGATGTAGGGGTAATGTCATTTGTAAAGGTTTGGTTGTCAAGTCAATTTGATATGAAGGACTTGGGTGAGACTAACCTTATTCTAAGGATCAAGCTTTGGCGAGATCGCAAGAATAAGATGTTAGGCTTATCACAAGCTGGATATATAGATAAGGTTCTAGAACGGTTTAGCATGCAAAACTCCAAGAAAGGATTACTTCCTTTCAGACATGGAGTTCCTCTGTTTGATAACCAAAGGCCTAAGACTCAAGAGGAAGTAAATATGATGAGACAAGTTCCTTATGCTTTTGCAGTAGGAAGTCTCATGTATGTCATGCTTTGTACTAGACTAGATATTTGTTATTTAGTAGGCCTGGTTAGTCGATATCAATCAAATCCAGGACCAAAACATTAGCAAGTTGTAAAGCATATTCTCAAGTATCTACAGAGAACGAGAGATTATATGCTCATTTACCATTGTGAGGATTTGATTCCCATTGGCTATACAAATTCAGATTTTCATTCGGATTTAGATTTCAGAAAATTCACATTAGGATGTGTTTTCACCTTGGGAGGTGGAGCCATAACTTGGAGGAGTGTCAAGCAATCTTGTATTGCAGACTCCACCATGGAAGCAGAATATGTTGCTACTTGTGAAGCAACAAAGGAAGTTGTATGGCTCAAGAAATTTCTTTCTAACCTTGGTGTATTGAGAATGAAACAAGTTCCCATCACATTGTCTTGTGACAATAGTGGTGCAGTTGCACAATCAAAAGCTCCAAGGAATCACAAGAAAGGAAAGCACATTGAGAGAAAGTATCACATCATTAGAGACATTATTGCTTGTGGAGATATGGTGGTAGTAAAGATTGAAAGTGCAAATAATCTAGCAGATCCCTTTACCAAAGCCTTGCCTTAAAGGACTTTCGAATCGTATTTGGAGGGAATGTGAGTTGGATTAATGCACAATAGTCTTTAGGGCAAGTGAGAGATTATTGGGATTTGTGCCCTAGAATCCTATTGTATAATGCTATGTATTACGAGTCCAAATCTTCTGTCTCATCAATTGTGCTCCACTTCATGCTCCACCAATAAAACTTGAACAACTAGTCTCTCTCATTAAATAAGATAACTCTGACTTTAATGAGAGAGGCTAGCTGTCTCATTTAATGAGATATCTCATTTAATAAAAAAGGTTAGCTGTCCAAATTTTATTGGTGGAGCATGAAGTGGAGCATAATTGATGAGATAGAGGATTTGGACTCATGTATTACACTATGTATGACATGATGTATGACTTAATATTGCAATTAATAAAATTGTTTTATTATTATCTGAAATAATGGTAACATGAATGTTTGGACATTATCATATAGTCCATGAGATGCATAGTATGTGATTTATGTGATTTAGTCACAGAAGATATAAGTCACAAGTTCTTTGTAAACTCAGAATTTGGTTCGTAGTTGGTGATGAAATTGGACATTTCATTTGCAAAGACTATAACATATCAACTAAGGTGATTTGTCTTAGTCATGGAAGTGGTAACTTCTAGTTGATATGTTGATATGTTTTAAGAATTAAAACATATTGAACTGGACCACTGTGAGATTTATTATTCTCCTAATGACTGTCAATTGAATAATAAATCTCACGACTTTCATTTGCATGAACTCTTAATCTTGAGAGAATAATGGACCTGATCATGAAGTGTAAGTTGCCTTGATATATCAAAAGTGAGATCTAAAGTAACGGTCAAAACCTCAGTATATTGGGCAGCCACATTTAGTGTTGATGGAACATATATTCTCAAGATGAAATTCATAGTCTCTTAACAGAGATACAAAATATTCCCTTGAGATAAGTTTAATGGTTTTGTTATTCAGAGAGTTAGGCCTAACCACTTTAGTAAGACAAAAGTATATATTTATGAAATTGAATTTCATAAATATATGATGAATAACTTAAAAGGATTAAGCCGGATACTCAAGGATTAAGATGTAGTAATTCACAAAGTGGCAGTCTTCATTCATGACTTTGTGTTACTACGAATATTTTATGAAGGGGTTGCATGTATAATAAAGTCTTGAGATATAATTTATTAATAAGGCCTAGAGTGCAGTTATATTTATATAGTGGTATTAAATATAATTAATGGTAACTTTGGACTTGTCAAGAGTTTATAGAAAAGCGCAATGCCCATTGGAGCTAGAGTCTTATTTGTTTCTTTTTAGTCCCACTCCAAGCCACATACTAAAGCCCAATTGGGAAGGCCCAAAAGGCTAGCCCAATTAGATAATCAGATATATAGAGAGAAACATATAGATTTTAATATGAATAATAATCTAAAGTAATTGGTATGTATGTGAGTGTTGGACACTCTTCAATTCTCTATAGAAAAAACTCATATATTTGATTGAGAGACCACACATCTTGGGCGTTAATGGAATTGGAGTGAAGATTGAAAGTCTTCTCAAGAACTTCTTAATTTTTGGTTTTGAATTTCACTGCTTCAAGGTACACAATCTTACTCTCTAATTCTGAAACTTATATGGCACATGTTGACAATTGTGAATGAAGTAGATCCGTCAATTTAATTTTTCCACTGCGTAGACTCTTGTTTCCATCAAATGGTATCAGAGCAGTCTTCAATTTCCAATCTGTTTAACATGTTTTGTGAGTTTTGGAATTAGAGATAATAGTTTCATTATGTTAGAAGATTATATGTGTATTTAATTTTCTGCATGGTTGTTGAAACTATGATTTGATGAAAATTGAAATTGATGTTATAATGTTGTTTAAATTTGAATTTAATTAAGTTAAATTGAACTTTAAGGCTATAGCATCAATGAAATTCAGTTTTGACATCAAATTCTTCTTTGCTTGCTAAAGATTTTGTTTGATGCCAAAAACAGAGTTTGGCTTTGATACCATGTTAAATATTATTATTAACATAATGTGTTATATCATGTTGTATATGCTAAAGTGGATATGGAAGAAGAAGCATAGAATAAGAACACTGAGAACATAAGGTTTACGTGGTTCAACCTTGACGGCTACATCCATGAAGGAATCCCTTAAGGGTTACATCTTTATTGTGTAAGATTGTAATACAATAACCTGTGTTACAATGAATCCTAACATAAGTATATATAAGTGACTAAACCCTAGTACAAGTAGGAATGGGCTTGGGCCTATTATATTGGGCTAATATGACTAATATATCTCTAACACTCTTTACCCCTTATCCAACTCATCACATACTAGACGTGGGAATCATCAAAGTGGACAGGGAGGTTCGAATAAAACTCTCTTATCAAGGCAGCCGGAGGAGGGTGATCTACATCTACAAGAGGCAACCAACCCCTACACTCAAAGTTCCTCCTAATCTCCCCATCAAGCTCATCTAGAATCATCTTACGCTCAACCCAAACAGACCTAAAAATGTTAAGCTTCTCATAGTTTTCTTGGTTTTTCTCAAACCTAAACCTATCACTGTTGAAAGCAGGGGTTAAGGGGGTGGAGGTTTTCTTGTTGGCTCTAGTCTTCCTAACCATAATGCTAAAGGTTGGAAAGGAAAGACAAAAACAAAAACCAAAGAAAGAAAACAAAGAAAACCAATGGCAAATTGCATTAGAGAGGGTTAGAGAAAACAATATAGAAAATAACAATCTATATGATGCATGACATGAATGCACATATGATGCATGCCCTCATGCATTGAAATCTGTTCAATTTTACTTTATAAACCAACAATTGACTTAAACATAGTGTTTAAGAACAAAAACCCCAAAATTTGAAAAACCCAATTTCAAAATCCCAACAAATAGATCAATTTATCATTACACTAGTTAGATAATATCATATAATGACATAATCAATCAATAACACAAGGCAATTTCATCAATTTTAGCCCAATTGAACAAAATCCCTAATTTCTTAAACTTTCAAGCCCCAGAATTTCAAAATTTTCCCAAATCACAAAATTAATCAAATTAATGCATGGAAATCATGTTAATAACATGCAAGGACAAAAACCCATTAAACAAAATTGATTAAAAACAACTGATTTGATCAAAAAATCCTAAACCCTTAATCTGAAAATTCTAAAGGAAATGCATGAAAAATGCATGAAAAATGCGATTTCAATGGAAAAGAAGGGGTAAAAAGGTCTTACTTGCACTTGAAGACAAAAACACTTGAGAAAATTTAGGAAGAAAATGACAAAATAGGCTCAGATTGGATCGGTCAGTGTAGAATAATGAAAGAGCTTTTGAAAAGATTTGAAAAGTGTGAAGAACACATGAGAGAAAACCCTTTTTAAAAACTCACAGTTCGAATTTCGATCGATCCAGCATTAATTGAGCACCGATCGAGCCAAGCAGATTCAAACCTAAATTTTTATCACATTTTCGATCGGTCGAGAATTAGATTCGGTCGATTGAAAATCTGGAAAAAACAAATTTTTGAAAAACAAAGCATTTTAATGCAAAATCTCCTCAAAGTAAATTGTTTTATGAATGAAATGCATGATTATGAGATTAAAAGTTTTTCAAAAACACTTGAATTCAACCCAGATCTCCCAAAAACAAGTTTTTTAACCAATTTGTCATCAAAAACTCAAACATTGAACACATTTTGCATTAAAATCAAGGAATTCTTAATCTTAGATAGCCACAACAAGATCACACACAATATCATGTACTAAGTTTAGCAAGGAATAACTTGTGTAGTGTGTGCAACTAGCAATAACATGAGATACATGTGAGATGATAAGTAAATAGTGATCCATCACAATTTCTACAAAATTCATCACATAAGTTTGAAAGTGACTATCACCTAAAGTGTTACATCATATAACTCTCACATCTCCCAGAAAATAAGCTTGCAATCATATAAGTTTCTTGTTTTGCCTCATAATGTACACACCAATTTTAGTATTAATCTAAGGCTACACCTTATGTTCTTTTTGTGTATGTGCTATGCTTTCTTGAGTACAAAATCATACAATATGCACTAAGGTGTTCATGATTAGCTAGTAAACAGTGGTGAGATGGTTATTTATGCATTTCTCTTAGGATTTTTTTAATCCTTACAATCAAAAGCATGTGACTTTAGAATCAAGATCAAGTCATCAAAAACTATAAACAACTCTTACACAGCATGCACTACAAAGCTACAACTAGTAAAGTGTAGTAAAATAAACTCATCCAAGTTAAATAAGGTACATAAACATGTTACATAAAGATAATATGGCCAGCCTTGATTACAAGTCCAAGAAAAATAATGCAAAACACATTTTTCCTTCCCTTTGTTTTTTATTTTTATTTTTAATTTTTAAAAGGAAACAAAAGAACCTATCATGAAATGCATGAATGTTATGCAATGCAAATCCTAGAATAAAAAACAAAACAACAAAAGGAGAAAGATCACAAAGAATATTGAGATGAAGCACAAGGATCATGAAAGCCAAAGATGACCAGGGACACAGAATCACACCAATTACTTGACGAAGTGTCTCAAACTTACTTCTATCAAGAGGTTTGGTGAAGATGTCAGCATTCTGACGTTCAGTAGGGATATATTCAAGAGTCACAATTTGAAGTGTCTTTCTGATCATGTTTCTACTCATGCTTTTGTTGATTTTATTGATGTCTGTGAAACTCTTCGTAAGGAATTATCTAAATCTTTTAAAATTTCTAAGAAATTTAAAGAAGAGTTAAAATTGGCTAATCTTGAAAAAAAGGAATTGATTGTTAGATTAGATGAATCTAATAAAAAGAATGAATTATTGAAAAATCAAATTTTCTCTCAAGATGAGAAGATGAAAAGCTTGGAACAAGAATTATTTGAATCTAAAGCTAAAATTGAAAATTTGACTAGTACCAAGCCTGCTGTTGATAACAGAAGTGTTTCTATTTCTCTTAAGCCTAAAACTAAATAAGTTTATATCCCTCCTTTCAAGAGGAATAATAAAGAAAAGGCTTGCTTTGCTAGGTTAGACAAATGTAAAAGTTCTGATGTAGACACTGAAGTTTCTAAACCTATGTCTAAACCTATTGTTAGAGAGCATAAGAAATCTATTTTTGTGCCTACCTATCACCTTTGTGGTGTTGTTGGTCATATTAGACCAAATTGTTCTTTGTTGAGGTAAAAACCAAAATCTGAGAATAGATTTGCTGTTAGGAATACTGATGCTCCTAAATTTATTCCTGTTTGCCACTTTTGTGGTGTCCATGGTCACATTCATCCAAATTGTTATAAATTGAAATTTAAGCATTCTATGTTTCAATCTAGGATATGTGATGATATTTCTCCTGCCGTAAGTCCAAATAAATTGTTTCATATGCTTTTGAAAATTTTGAGCTTGTTGGCTTGTGAAAGGAATTTGCAAGACTTTAGTCTTTCTCAGAAGATTGGTATAATCCCTCAAATACACTCTGCTTCTCATAGATTTTCACCTACAAAGCCGAAGACTAGTGCTATATGGGTGAGAAAAGATTCTCCAAGGTGAGTGTTGCTGACTTGTCCCTTATTTAATTCTTTTAATTGTTTGTGGACATGTCTTGTTTCTGTTTTTAGTTGTTTTTTTTTTTTTTTTTTTAAAAAAAAAAACCCCATTAACCATCCACACTAATATCAAGGTGTTGAATGATGCCGTTTCAGTACCATCAAGTTCAGAACCATCCACATTGATTCGTGAAACTCGACAAGAACAAAGTGAGCCTAGTTCTTCAACTGAACAAAAAGGTACCTCCACATCTTTGGTTAAAGGTCCATCTTCTAGAGTAAAGTTAAATCACCCTGGCACAAACATATTGGGTCGTCTGTGTTCGTGTAAAATAATCTGCAAGTGCACAGAATCGTAACAAGTAGTAAAGTTTTTTTTTTAGAAAACGAATGTCAAACCCATAGGGATTAACTATGTTATTGAATACCGAAATTCACTAAATAAATTACTATTTGGAATGAGAATGTTAGGTTCTAAAGACTTAGGATTTAATGTATTTAGAACTCTAATGTGTAATGTTGGCAAACCATGATCAAAACAATATGTTTAGTCTTTTTTAGGCTTGCTCAAAATTGTGTAATTCATGTAAAGTTGGAATTGAGAGGCTGCAGATGTATTGGTGCATTTCGGCCTGGCTCGATCGATCGAAGGTTAGACTTGATTGATCGAAAGTTGGGCAAAATGTTTTTCTGCAGAATTTCTAACTCAGCTCTATCTCATTAAACGTTTTGGGTTTTATGTTTTTGCCCTAGGTATATAAGGAAAAACCCTAGCCACGTTTTAAGAATTGCTCTGGTTGTATTATTGCTCATATTTTGCAGTTTGTGTGAATCTTTTGTGAGATCCTTGAGGAGCTTTCCTTCACATAAACTTAGGGTTTTCAAGGTAGAGATATTATCAGCACCTTGATGATCAACTCGGTTGCTGCCATTGGAACTTAAAGAAACACAAGCAGGAATGCTTGTACTTGATTGAAGAATCCAAGAAAGAAGGAGTCTGTGGATTCGGAGCTTGCACATGGTCATGTTAGTAAGTTCTACTGGTGGGTAGCATTAGGAAGTCAAGCGTGGGTGCTTGTAAGTCCTTTTGTATGAACTTCGATTCTTTCATATAATGGATTCAAGTTTACCTTGAGGATAGCTAGGTTAAATCTTCCCCAGGTTTTTTATCGGTTTGGTTTTCCTAGGTGATCATATCTTGTGTTATTTACTTTTCTGCTGCTTTACATTCTTAATATGATTGTTTGATTGTGATAACTTAGATTTGTATAATTTGACTAAGTTAATCACTTGACTAATTAACTAGGTTAATCTAGTTGGGTTAAGGGGTCTAAAAACCGTTTAGAGAACAAAAGAAACACTTAACAAGGGTACTGAAGCCCAGGAAAGCAAATGAAAAAAATAAATAAAATAAAAGAATGAGAACAAAAATAAAGAATTAATTGAAGAAGCCCATGTGCAACTTACAGATGGCCATTTCTGTCTTCGGAGCCTGTCTATTTATAGATGAAGTAAACCATAGTAACCCAAGTTGGGTAAAGTTAACTCAAGTTATTTTGTCGGTAGAATTTTGTAGAATCTTGAACAGTAAAAGTTTTACTATTCATGAATTGTAGTCTGTTTGGGAATCTGTCAGGAAACGCGTGCTAGTGAACAGTAGTGACTTAAAAATCTGTCTGTATTTGTCTGGACTGTATTGGATTTGTCTAGAAGTTTTTTACACATGCTGGTAAATAGTGATTTGTCGCCAGTGAATAGTAATCTGTTTGGTGAATAGTGATTTGTCGCCATTGTCTGCCCAGTTGTCTGTCTGATCATTTTGTCTTGCTTAGCATATCAGTCTATATCCGCATAATTATCATAACATAGCGGATTAGAGTTGTCCTCATACTGCTCATGCTTATGGAGCACTCCATAAGTATTACAAAGAGCGCAATATGAAATAAGAAGGTAAATAGGAACACAATCCTTTGCTGTCATTAGTCTGGGATCCTTAGCAATTCTTCTTTTCCCAATAAGCCTTCTTACTGAAGGTCTTGGACCATACACAGCTATCTTGTTAGTGTAGCCATATAAGTTGAAGTCTCTGTCCAATTCTTTCTGTACTTCATAAATCTTGTTACTCATGAAATTAAACCATTCTTGGGCCAGAGCACCTGGATCCTCAAGTGATAAATAAGTATCTCCTGTATACCAGTTGTATTTAGGGGTACATCCCCAATCATGGATAAGGACCAAAATCTGTACTGGCTGAGCTTCCATATAATAGCTAGTGTCCTATACTGGAAAAGTACTCCATATTACCATCTTCATATAATTAAGTCCTCCAATCTGTGTTGTTCCTTCTTAGATGACTTTGGGGAATAAACTAATCTGAGCTACAAAAGTTATGATTAATTTGCTAATAAACCCTGCTTCTAGCATTTCAAATAACCATAAAGGATCATAAATTACTAGATCCCCTGTCTCTGTATTGATAAGTAATCCTAGATATGGATTGTATCTGTCACCAGCTCCTTCATAAACTCTGTCTGCTTCTCCAAAGCTTTCATACCATGTAGCTTTATGAGATAACCATGTATCGTCTGTCATATCTTCTGTTCTGATAAATGCTATAGAGACTAGAACTTTAAAAAGATACATCCATTTGTCATAAGAGCATGTCAAAGCTCTATAAGTTAATATATTTTGTTGGATTTCGGGAGGTAAAGTTCTGATGGCAAGTCTCATCTGTTGTTGTATCTTAGGGTGGAGCCTTGAAAGGCTTGTACCCAAAAGATAGCTTTTTAGAGATTGTGATTTTGTCTTTGTGGAGCTTGAATCTCCATCCTCCTTGCCAGGGAGTTGACAACTGAGTGCTTCAATAAATGCACCAGTGCTAACAAGATGTAATTCCAAAGCTTGAAGGGTCTTTCTGAATAAGGGTTTCTGTCTGAGGGTTAAAGCTTCCTGTAAATTATCAAGAAATAGTTTTATATGAAGAGGAAGGTCTGTAAATTCTCCATCCTGAAATATGAGATCAGTACAAAGCACTTTTTGCAGAATTACACTTTTTTTACCACATGAATACATTGCATCTGCTAGCAACGTATCCTGAAGGGATACTGTCTCAATTGAGACGCCTTCATGCCAATTTGAAATCCTTACTGAAGGCTTTCGAGATTTGGGTTGCACCGCTGGTGCCTTGCCCTTTCCTTTCATGTCTACCTAGAAGGTTCTTTTACTCATAGTAGTCTACAAATGGGTTTTAGGAAAAAGATTATGTTTTGAAATATGAATTTGGAAATAAATATTTTCTTGCAAAGCTTTTGTAAGATTTATTTCAAAAACTGTTCTGTCAATGTCCTTTTGTAAAGTCCTTTTAAAATGTTTTATAAGAAAGTCATTTTTAAGATTTAAATCATATATAATAAAACAAACTTTTTTCTATACACCTTTTTGCTCTTGCTGAGTAGTGGTATAAGAGTAGTCATGATGAAGTCTTTCAATATTAGAGGGGTTGGAATTTAAAAACTTTACAAAATCTATCATGAATCTATCCATTTTATATGTGTCACTATATATCTCATTCTGTGAAAATATGTGAAATAATGCTTCTCCATAAAGTCTTTTATCAACTGCTAAAATAGTCTGGGGAAAATCTGTTAGAGACTTATAATTAATTCTATCTGTCAAGAAATTAAATCTGTCTTTACTCAAGAAATTATCACAATTAATAGCTTCTTTAATGATTAGTATAGGAGAATCTGTCAAGACTTCATTTGTTACATGAGTATTTGAGATTACTACAAAGGGTGCAAGAATGCCATCTATTATAATTTTGTTTGGTACCTCTGTCAAACTGTCAGTTCGTTCAGTTCAATCATATTGACTTGTAAGCATAGTCCTATCTTTTGTTCTAAATTCTTTTTCATAAAGTTTTTGGACTATTTTTTGGATTATATGTTGGTACCTATGTAGAAGAGCAACGGGGAAATAAGAACGAACCTCGATCTCTGGATGAATCTCTGTCGCTATGTCTTGTTTAACCTTTTTTATGTCCTTTTCTATTAATTGGTGAACAAGTGATATTTCTGTCTCTAAAAATGACAAACCTCTTTTAGTTCTATAGATTCTTTCTTTATTAGTATCCTGTAAGATAGTGACCTTATAGGGGAAATCAATTTCTTTTGTGATAAAAGGTAGGATGGAATTTAAAGGTACATTAGTTACATTAGTTTTAATTTCCTTAACTGTTTCCACAAAATAATTTCTTAAAATAACTTTGGAAGAAAGATCTTTAATAACTTCAACACATATATCTTTAGATACATTAGGTAACTTATAATTAATTAATCTAGTGGCTTGAGTTAATCTTTCTTGTATACAACTCATGTTATGAGTAACTGAGTCTGTTAATATGATTTCTGTCGAAGAAAACTCTTTATTAATTACTAAAGTGATTTCTGTATGCCATTTTTGAAAGATTACTCTGTCGATTAGTCTCAAGAAATTCTGTTTATTACTGTCATTGTCCAAAATATCTTTTTCCAATAAAGGGGGATTTATCATGGGTTTAGGAAATTCTTTCAAATTTATTATTTCTGCAATATTCTATTCATTTATATCTATGGAATTATCTTTTTTAATCTCTTTAATTTCTTGTTTTACTATTTTTGTTTCTGTCATTAAGTCTTGTATAGTTACAGGTTTTGTATCTACTGCCTCTTGTTTTATATTTGCCTTTTCTTTGTTAACTTTAGATTTTTCTTTCTTTCCACATTCCGTGACATGGTGACCATTTTTCTTACATTTAATACAAGTAATAGGTGTATCTATGGAATCTTTTAACTTTAGTAAATAGTCTCTTTTATCTGTTAAATGACTAGGTAAATTTTTTATCAGTTTTATTATTATATCTTGTTGTTTCCTTTTTCTTTTGCCGACCTTAAATGGGTTGGTCGATCTTAGTTCTTTCTTTTTCTTAACTTGATCTATCTCTTTTTGATTAACATTAAACATTTCCATCAATTCATTTAATATGTCTTTTTCAAATTCTAATTTACTAATTTGTTTAGCAATTTTATTCTGTCTGCCACATTGTTTTTTAGTATGACCATAATTTTTTACATTTATGACAAATAGTATTGTTATCATGTCTGTCAATTTTCTCATTATCTGATAACTCAGTAGTATTTAAAACTGCTATATCGTTTCTCTCACCAATATCTAAAGGTAAATTTAAAATTTCTATCTTTCTCGTTAACTCTGCCAAACTATCATTTTGAGTGTATATTATGGATCTTTCAATTAATTTTAGTCTTTCATCAATTTTTTTCTTTTAAACTATCATTATTATCAATTTTCCATCTCTTGTTGACTACTTTTGCTTTTACTACACTATCACTATTTTCCTTTTCTTCATTATTATTAGTTTTCCTTCCTTTGTTGACTATTTCTTTAGCTTTTGTTCTTTCTTTTTTTTCTTCTACTTCTATCTTCCTACGTAGAGATTCTTTTAAAGTACCATTTTCTTTTAGCATGTCTCTTCTTATTACTTTCCCTACATCTTTTTTTGTCTCTATCTTTTCACTATTCTGTCTTTCAATCATCTCTTTTGCTTTATCTTGGTCTATTACTATGTCATCTTTCTTGCTATTTTGTCTTTCCATTTTGTCTATCATTTCTTTTACCATTCCTTTTTTTTTTAATCATTCCTTTATCTTCTGTACGTGTTATTTTTTCCTGAACTAGCCCATCTTTCATTTTATTAGTCTTTTGTCTTTCATTTTCTTCATGCATAATTCCTATAAGACTAGTTTGTTTCTTTAGTTCATCCTTTTCCTTGTCTTTATATGTTATAGATATAGCTTTGTCAGTTGCTTTTAAATTATCTATTAGGCCATCCTTTTGTCTACTATGCCAATTATTTGCTATAGTATTGGTTAAAGGTGATCTATGATGGGGTTCAAAATCTCTTTTGTTTTTTAAAGGTGAATTTAAAGCTTTCAATCTTTCATAGAGGTCCAAAAAACTATCATTTTTCCTTTCTACTTTAGTACATGTAGTAGATCTTTCAGTATTTTCTATAGATTCAAACTTTTTATTAATCATGTCTAAAAATCTATTATTGTGTCCATTAGTCTGTCGATTGATTTTATCTCCTGTTAAAGTACTCCAATTATTTATGTTATTATTATAGTTATAATCATCAATATCACTATCAGAATCAGAATCTGTTTTATAATCCATATTACTATTTGACCAATTATTGTGTGTGTCTCTCATGCTATAACCTTCATCATAATCTATATCATCATAGTCCATGTTTTAAATTAGTGTGTGCCTAACCTAAGTGTGAACAAGCAAACAGATGATGAGCTGATAAATGTATTTGTTTTCTTTCTAAGCAATTAATAATTACTGGCGGAACTATTACTAACCACTAGTGTCCTTGCTATCGGGACCACCTCCTCGGGAAACTCCATTGCGGGACCACCCAAACAACGCCACTTAAATTGTTTTTTTGCCCACCAATGACAGCTATTAACAACCTATCACTTAGAATTTATGGTGAAAATCTTTTAAAAATGACCTAGACATTATACTAATCTTGTTCTTTTTAGGTAATACTCGGGATTTCTTCTTGACAAAATTGTAACGACCATTATTGTTTGAGAAATTTTTTTAAAGTCTCTATTGACGCATAATTAGGGCCTTAGGCCATGGCCTAAGTGGCGTATGGTTGGGCTGACTCTGAATTTGGGCCTGGCGATTGCCTAACCTTTTTTTTTTTTTTTTTATAAGAACCTTTTTAACTGTTGGTATAAGTCGAAAGTTCACGTTTCTCCATTTAGGAGCTAAGATATTTATTTATTTGAGAAGAGGAGATATTTATCTTGTAACACATGTAGATGATTATTTTAAAAATCTGTCTATCAGTTTGTTATAAG
The DNA here is from genome assembly GCF_002906115.3 of Quercus suber. Classification (NCBI taxonomy): domain Eukaryota; kingdom Viridiplantae; phylum Streptophyta; class Magnoliopsida; order Fagales; family Fagaceae; genus Quercus; species Quercus suber. The sequence goes on along the minus strand of NW_027069773.1, from coordinate 769,342 downwards.
TTATGACTTTCTCTTCCCTCAGTGGAATTATTACTCTACGACAAATTCAAATGAAAATGCTAAAATAAAATAAAATAAAATATTTACACGGTTAATGTTATGAGTGATTATTAGTAAGTAAAAAAGTGACATAAGTTATTGAGCCCAAATGAAAACTAGTAAAAATTTATTACCTCAACCGTTCATAAAAATATTGTAAAATTTTTTATGGTGGTAGCATTATACCATTCAAATATGTAGTCAACAATATTAGGTATTTAGGACAAAACTTACTTTTCAGGCTTGATTGAAATTTCTACAAAACGTGGAGGATTATCGATTTCTTATACCTTGAAGGTGCTAGTGTCATTTATTTTAAACGAAAGGGATGTCGGCAGAGCATGTGTACATAGAAAAATAGGGAAGGTAATTAATGCAAGTTGTTTCTAAAGAAAAAAAGACTGCATGCAATGATGTTAACTGGCCTTGAGACCTTTCCAACTCTGTGTAAGTTTAAAGTTCACGGTTCTACATTTAGGATCTAAGACTTGAAGCTCTTTCACTTTGGGATTTCTAGGAGCTAGAGATATGGAACCAGAACGAACGAGGTTAGGGAGTTCCATGCCAGTTCCTAGTGTTCAGGAGCTAGCAAAGGAGACACCAAGCACAGTCCCGCCGCGGTATGTGCGTTATGATCGTGAACCTCCCATCATAACTGACAACACTTCTTTACCCCAAGTCCCAGTCATCGACATGCAAAGGTTATTTTCCTTAGAATTTATAGACTCAGAGTTGGAGAAGTTACACTATGCAAGCAAGGAATGGGGTTTCTTCCAGGTTATCATCTCTCTCTCTCTCAAGAATATTTATCACGCATTTTGGGAGCTTAAAAGCACGTTCTAAAACCCAAACTCTCTTTGGCAATAGCAATTTTTCTTTTCTTTTTTTCTACAAACACTCATTTTAAACTCAAGACACCGTTTCATAACAGTTTATACAAACATACCCTTAGAAGTGAGGAAACTATACCCATGTACACACTCTATATATACGTAGTGTCTTAAAAAGTCTGAAGAAAGATCAAAATAATTGGTAATTAGGGGTGGGGGGAAATTGGGGAATATATATATATATATATATATATAGACACACACAAACATACACAAGGAGAAGGACAAATGATTTGGTGAAAAAATGTCACAAGGTTTTTTCTTCGATCCATTATGGGTTTATAAAAAAAGGCATACTCATGTAAAAGTCATTAAATCATACTCCTATATAAGAAAAGTCACATGGCTAAGCAGGTCATGTAATTAAGAATGCACATAGATAATTTATCAATTTGTCACTTAAGGACAAAATAGGCTTTTGCCCTTTTCGGGAAAATTAATTAGCTTTATACCCCCTTTCTTAAACTAAATAGGGAAATGCCCCTCTTTTAAAACTCGATTTATGATAAATCAAGATAGAAAAAAAAAATTCTGAAGCCCTATAGTGGCGTTTTAATGAGCCTATAGTGACATTTTTAAGAACTATAGTGATGTTTTTTAACTCAACTTCAATGAAATTGAGTTATAGGCAATTTTTTTTACCTATAACTAGATTTCATTGATGTCGAGTTAAAAAACGCCACTATAGGTCTTAAAAAACGTCATTATAGGCTCGTTAAAATGCCACTATAGGACCTAACTCAATTTATCATAAATCGAGTTTTAAAAGAGTAGCATTTCCCTACTTAGTTTAGAAAATGGGGTATAAAGCTAATTAATTTTTCTGAAAAGGGCAAAAGCCCATTTTGTCCTGTCACTTAATTAATGAATTAAAGGAATTTTCATCAAAACCACATTGGAGAAAAATTCTTTGGATGAAAATTCTACCAATTATATTCTATTAAGATTTTAAAAAAATGGCATCCTATTTTATTTCAATTATAGTACAAGGATAGTTGATAGTATGAATTTTAAAGATACAAACTTGATCAGACCACAAAGATGGGAGGGCATAACAATGTTGTTGTTGTTGTTGTTTTTTTTTTTTTTTTTTTTTTTTTTATTTTTTTAATATAAAAAACTATTTGAAATATATGGTTTAAGTACAAATAAAAAATTGAAATGTGTTGTGAAATTAATAAATCATGGGATGAGCACTTCATTGGTGGAGAAGGTGAAAGTAGGTGTTCAAGAATTCTTTAATTTGCCAATGGAAGAGAAGAAGAAGTTATGGCAATTACCAGGAGATGTGGTGGGTTTGGGCAAGCTTTTGTTGTGTTTGATGAGCAAAAGCTTGATTGGGGATATATGTTCAACATGATTACGATTCCAACCCATCTGAGGAAGCCTCACTTGTTCCCTAAGATCCAATTCCCATACAAGTCTCTCTCACTCTCTCTCTCTCTGAAGATATTTTAAGTCTTTTATTTTTAGAAAACAAAATTGTTTGTTCGTTTAGACCCCTTAAACCAAATTGTTTAACCTAATTAATTAACCAAGTTGATTATTAGGTTTATTATTCAGATCTAGATTACAACAATAAAATACCATGCAAAATAGCAGAAAAGTAAATAACACCACGATATGATGACTTAGGAAAACCGATGAAACGAACTGTTTCAAGTTAAAAATCTAGGGAGGATTTGACCTAGCTATCCTTAAGGTAAAGCAAATCCACTATAAGAGAGTTGCAGTTTTTCCAATCATATTTAACCCTAAATCTATTGCTACCTCATGTAGTAACTTACTTACACGATCACGTGTAAGCTCCAAATCCACAAACTCCTCTTCTTGGATTTGCACCAACACAAGCACCCTTGCTTGTGACTTTGAGATCCCACTAAAAGGTTTCAGTTCACCATCAGTAATTATCTTGATGCAGCAACTATGTTCTACCAACGCTTAAATATAGATCTTGATCTAGTAGATTCTTGTGTAATTAGAAGGTACAAAACCTCTCAGATCTCATAAACAGTAACACACAAGTCTTCCAAAAGTCTAAAAAACATAGCTAGGGTTTCCCTTTCATATATGGAGAAGTTGGAATGAAACCTTAAATGTTTTCACAAGCTTGAGCCTGTTTTGAAAATCTACAGAATTTCTGTTCCTGCGATTTTCGTTCGGTCGAGCCTAATTTCTCAATTGGTTGAGCAAGGCAAAAACTCTCTTCCTTTTCTGTAGTCAACTAGACTTGAACCTTGAAACCAACATTTTTAAGCATTGCCTAACACCTAGATTAGGCATGTTTTGTTCTTGGTTTGCTAACACAATTAAAATATGATTCTAAGCATTTAAACCTAAATCTCTAGAACCTAACAATCTCCCCCTTTGGCAATCCGTGACAAAATACACATACATAATGAAATGCTTAAATTACATATCAGCCCAAATACAAGATATTGCCCTAATACAATTCTTACACAACTACTAACTATTAGTTGCTAGAATAGATAACAGCTTGTTAGGTTCTAAGTACTTAAGCACTAATGTATTAGAACTTTAATTTGTATTGTTGGAAAACCATGATCAAAATAGGTTTTTAGTCTTGTTTTAGACTTGCTCAAAGTATGTGTTTTATGTAAAGTTGGAATCGACCTGCTGTAGAATTCATTGTACAATCCGGTTTGGCTCGATCAGTCGAGAATTAGACTCTACCGATCAAAAGTCGAGCAAAATGTTTTTTCTGAAGAATTTCCAACTTAGCCTAAGCCTATATGACGTGTAAGGTTTTATGTTTTGCCTTAGGTATAAAAAGGAAACCCTAGCCACGTTTTGGAGGTTGCCCTGTTACTGTTTGTGTGAATCTCTTATGAGATCTGAGAGGTGGTTGCCTTCACACATCCTTAGGATTATCGAGAAGGAGATTTCATTAAGAGCTTAATGATCATTTAGTTGCTGTACTAAAGAGCTTAAAGATATACAAGCAGGAGTGCTTGTACTTGTTGGAGAATCCAAGAAAGAAGGAGTTCGTGGTTTTGAAGCTTTCACGTGGTCGTATTAATAAGTTTTCTACATGAGGTAGCAATAGGAAGTTAGTGGATTAAGTCGCTATTGTAAAACTTCGATTCTTTCATAGTGGATTCAGTTTTACCTTGAGGATAGTTAGGTTAAATCCTCCCTAGGTTTTTTACCAATTTGGTTTTCTTGGGTGATCATATTTTTGTGTTTTTTATATTCTGCACTTTACATTGATATAATATATGATTGTGTTAACCTAGATCTGAAATTTGGACTAAGTAATAATTTGGCTTGCTAACTAAGTTAATCCAATTGTGTTTTAAGGGGTCTAAAAATAAACAAGTGGTATAAGAGCAGGTAGCTCTCTTGTTATAGATCTTTTGATCTCTAAGCTGATCCTTGACCCCTGTTGTCATGGAACACAGACACTCTCTGGTTATTCCTCCTTACTTTGATAGGAATAATTATGCTTATTGGAAAGTAAGGATGAAAGCATTCCTGAAATCTATTGATGAGAGAATCTGGAACTCCCTTAAGTACGGATGGGAGAAACCCATTACTCCTGTGAGTGAGTGGCAAAATTCTCAGAAAGAAGCAGGTACTTTCAATAGTAAAGCTATGAATGCTATTTCCAATGCTATTTCTATGAAGGAATTTAAGAGAATCTCTAATGTTAATGTTGTTTATACTGCGTGGAATATCCTTCAGACTGTGCACGAAGGCATAAAGGCTGTCAAAATTAATAAGTCGCATCAATTAACATTTAGATTTGAGAGCATTAAGATGTCTGATGATGAATCCTTTGTTGAATTTTATGCTAAACTTAATGAAATTGTTAATTCTGCATACAACTTGGGTGAAATCTATGATTAACCTAAAATTGTTGGGAAGATTCTTAGATTTTCGACTGAAGATTTTAAATCCAAAGTGACTGCCATCACTGAGAGCAAGGATGTGAACTCCATCTGTGTTGATGAACTTGTAGGATCTCTTCAGTCCTATGAGTTGGACCTACCCAAAACTAGCAAATCCAAATCAATGGCTCTTAAGTCAGTTGATGATGTTGATGTTGGCAAATTTGATGATGAGCTCTTTGCTACAAAGATTGCTTACCTTGCCAAGAACTTTAGGAATTTCCTTAGAAACAACAACAGAAGGGCAAGAGGTAAGAACAATGCTAAACCTAGAAATTTTAGGAAGAAAGATCCCACTAAGGTTAACAACACTAAAAAACCTAGAGAAAAAGTAGGTCAATCTTCTAATAATTCTATGGGTTCTTAATGTTTTGGATGTCAAGGGTATGGTCACATGAAATCTGAATGTCCTACATACTTGAGGTCTAAGGGTAAGACTATAGCTGTAACCCTTAGTGATAATGAAGTTTCCGATGATGAGTCTGATTCTGACGAGGATGGAAACTTTATTACTTTCACTGCTACTGCTGTAGTCAATGAAAGCGTGTCTGTTGAAGAGAACCTTTCTGATGGGGAACTCTTTGAAGATACAGATCTTCAGAAGCCTATAATAAACTTTGCAAAGTTGCTGCAAAGGATGCTATGAATGTTAATCTTGGCTTGAAGAAAATTGCATCTCTTGAGTTTGATAAGGAAAATTTTCTTGTGAAACTATTTAATGCTAATGAAATTTTGAACAATGTGAAAACTAAGAATATGATTTTGCTTGATAAAGTTAAGAATTTGGAACTTGAACTATCTATTGCTAAAGAACAATCTATTAGGTCGGCAAGCTCTAAACTTGATCACATGCTGAGTGTTCAAAAGTCTTCCTTTAACAAAACTGGTTTAGGTTTTGTAGAAAACATCTCTGTGCCTGAACCCCATTCTACAAACTTTGTTCCTTCCTTTTCCTCTGAACCCCTTGTGAGTAAGGTTGTGAATGAGACTGTTAAACCTATAGAGGTCACACCTCCTAGGAAGAATAGGGTTGATCTAAAAGAGTCTAAACCTAAGGAGTCTACCCTTTCTAAGGACAAGTTACATGGTAAGCCTGCTTGGGTTTGTCATTTTTGTGAAAAATCTAGACACATTCATTCAAACTGTTTCAAATTGCAAGCTGCTAAGCAAGCAAATAAGCCAAAAGTGTCTGTGCCTCAAGCATAGGACCCTATAGTACTTATTGGTGAATTGGTAAAGACTCTTAACCTTTATTCCAATCTCGGAGTTGGAAATCACTCTAATGTGAATAAGAACTCCAATGTTCGAGGTGCATCTAAAAAGTTTTGGATGCAAAAGGCTTAATGTAATTGAGTATTTCTGACATGGTCCTTGTGCTTCTTTGCTCTACCCTTTGTGACCATTGTTATTTATTGCTTTTTTGTTTTCTTTTTGTTTCTAGAACTTGCATTGCATAACATTCATGCATTTCATTCTAGGACTATTTTTGTTTCTTCTTTTCAAAATAAAAAGAAAAAATAAAAAAAGAAAAAGGGAAGCAAATTGTGTTTTGCATTATTTTCTTGGATTTGAAATCAAGATTGGCCAATTTATTTTTGCATAATGTGTTTATGTACCTTGTTTAGCTTTAATGGGCTTTTTTCCTTGCACTTTACTAGTTTGAGCTTTGTAGTGCATATTATGTGGGAAAGATGTTTATAGTTTTTGATCACTTTGTCTTGATCTTGAAATCACTTGCCTTTGATTGTCAAACTTGATCCTTTTGAGAAAGGCAAAAATAACCATCTCACCACTATTTATTAGCCAATCATGAACACCTTAGTGTATATCGTAAGATTTTGTACTCGCGAAAGTGTAGCACATGCACTAAAAGAACATAAAGTGTAGCTTTGGTTTAAATGCTAAAATTGGTGTGTACATTATTGGACTATAATTAAATCAATCAAATAAAATTGGTGTGTACATTATCCCGGCTATTTTAATAAGTTTTTGCTTAATTAAAATTGGTGTGTACAATATGAGGCAAATCAAGAAACTTATATGATTGCAAACTTTTATTCTAGGAGATGTGGGAATTATATGATGTAACTCTTTAAGTGATAGTCTCTCTCAAATTCTATGTGATGAATTTTATAGACTTTGTGCTTGATTTCTATTTACATATCACCTCACATGTATCTCAAGCTTTTGCTAGTTGCACACACCACACAAGTTACTCTTTGCTAAACTTTGTACATGTTATGGTGTGTGATTTTGGTTTGGCCAACCAAGTTTGAAAATTGCTTGAGTTTTATGCAAAACATATTTGATGGTTGAGATTTTAAGAGAATGGATTGGAAATATTAATTTTGGGAAAACTAGGTTTCAAAACATGTGTTTTTGAAAAGCATTTCATCTCATACTTATGCATTTTATTTATAAAAATCAATGCTTTGAGGAGTTTCTGCGTAAAAATGCTGTGTTTTTCAAAAATCTGATTTTTTGAAAATTTTGATTGATCGAACCTGTTTTTCAATCGACCGAAATTACGATTAAATGTTTTGGTCAGCCTCTATCTATTTCAATCGGTGCTCGATTGGTGTTGGATCAATCAAAGCATTTTCGACCGATCAAATCTATTTTTCGATCGATCAAAAATCGTGTAGAGAATTTTTTTAAAAACTGATTTTCACGTGTTCAAACTCACTTTTTCAAAAGTTTTTTAACTTTTTCTCTCTCTATACGACTCGATCAAGGCTCCAAATCAATTTTTTGTTGTTTTCCTCCATTCTTTTTGCAAGTTTTTCTCTCCCAAGGCCGGTAAGACCTTTGTACCCTTCCTTTTGCATTTATTTTCACTTTTCATGCATCAAATCATGCATTATTTGGGAAATTTCAGACCTATGAAATTTTGGGGGTTAGTTGATGAATTAAGCCTTTTCTTTCACAATTGATCAATGGGTTTTTGTTGGGGGATGGTATAAACATGATCTATGGTGTTTAATTTGATCAATTTGATGTATTGTGAGAAATTGAAAATTTTAGGGCTTGAAACTACCCGATTTGGGGATTTTGTTCAAATTGAGTTTAATTAATGAAATTGGCTTGTTGGATTGATTAATTTGATCATTATAAACTGTATTCTAACTTGTGTGATGATCAATTGGTCAATTTAGTACAAAGTGAACAAGTGGTTTTTCAAAATTTTGGAGTTGTTGTTATAAACTCTATGCTTAAGCCAATTTTGTGATTCTAAACTTAAATTGCACTTGTTATCACTGCATTAGAACATGCATCATGACATTTATCTGTTCATACATCATATAGATTGTTATTTCTATATTTTTTTTGTGCTAACTTGCAGTCTGCCCTTAGTTTTTCTTTTTGTTCTTTTGGTTCTTTCTCTTGTGTCTTTGTCCTTACCCTAGCACCATGCCTAGGAAGACTAAAGCCCATAGGACATCCTCCTCTTCTTCTACTCCATCCTATGTGAGCATTTTTGTATGCTCTTGTTACAGATGCTCCTATTAGTTTTCCTCATTTGTTTCTTCGTTATTTGAACGAAGTTCATAGGAGTTCCTCTACTGCTCATGCTCTTTTTTACCTTTTTTTCATTCATAGGATTTTGTTGTTTTTAGGTTTAGATGACTTTCCCGCTTCTGAGCCCATACGCATTATTGCTCCCATAGATGCCACTTTTCATAGACAGAGGGCTGCTCAGATGAGAGAGACCTCTAAACACCCTCGTGTTGAGCCTTCTAGTACCGCACCCCCTCCTGCTTCTACAGGTACTACTTCTGGTGAGGCATCTGCTGATCTTGTTGGTACTGCTGCTGCTGCTATTCCTCTACCATCTACTTTGGATGACTTTGTCATTTGTCGTACTTTGGAGACTGTCATGACCGTTCAAGCAACTCTTGGTCAAATTTTGGTGGACATGCTTGATGAGCTCTGTGCTTTACGAGTAGATTTGGCACATCTTCGACATTTGCCTTCACCACCTCCTTTTGATGATGGATTCTAATTGTCCTTGGCATTCCGTCACAAAATGGGGGAGTATTTTTGGACACTTGTAAAAGATTTTTTTTTTTTTGGTAGGTAGGGGGAGATTTTGTTTGTTGGAGCTTGTGGAGTTTAGATTGTATCTAGGTGCTTCACTGTGTATATATCCTTTTTGGCTCTTGATGTATTGTTTTTGGGCTATTCATGTTTGGATACATTGTTATCTATGTTTCTTGTTTCACTGCTCATTGATTTATATTTATGAGTTATTCATGATATATGTCTTTGTTTTGTGTCTCGTGAAGTCAATAATTTATTTTTGTTTTATTTGTATTTTCCAAACATGCGTTTATGCGTTTGTTAAGTATTTCAGGAAATATACAGGTTGATTCAGTCATGTTGCTGTCTACACTTGCAACTGATGGATAGTAGTTAGGTTGGATTATTTTGTAATGGGCATTATTTTTGTAAAGGGCTTTTACTTGTAACTTTGAGTATTGTGTTTATGTTTTGTCACAGATTACCAAAGGAGGAGTTTTTTAGGTTCTAAGTACTTAGGAACTAATGTATTAGAACTCTAATTTGTATTGTTGGCAAATCATGATCAAAACAAGTTTTTAGTCTTGTTTTAGATTTGGTCAAAGTATGTGTTTTATGTAAAGTTGGAATCGAGCTGCTGTAGAATTCATTGCTGCAGAAAGTAGGGCAGAATGTTTTTTCTGCAGAATTTCCAACTCAGCCCTAAGCCTATATGATGTGTAGGGTTTTATGTTTTGCCTTAGGTATAAAAGGGAAACCTAGCCACATTTTGGAGGTTGCTTTGTTGCTGTGTGTGAATCTCTTGCGAGACATGAGAGGTGGTTGAGTTCACACATGCTTAGGATTATCAAGAAGGAGATTTCATTAAGAGCTTGATGATCATTCAGTTGCAGCACTAAAGAGCTTAAAGATATGCAAGCGGGAGTGCTTGTACTTGCTAGAGAATCCAAGAAAGAAGGAGTTCGTGGTTTCAGAGCTTGCATGTGGTCGTGTCAGTAAGTTTTCTACATGAGGTAGCAATAGGGTGTTAGTGGTCTAAGTTGCTATTGTAAAACTTCGATTCTTTCATAGTGGATTCAGTTTTATCTTGAAGATAGCTAGGTTAAATCCTCCCCAGATTTTTTACCAATTTGGTTTTCCTGGGTGATCATATCTTTGTGTTCTTTATATTCTGCACTTTACATTGATATGATATATGATTATGTTAACCTAGATTTGAAATTTGGACTAAGTAATAACTTGGCTTGTTAATGAGGTTAATTTAATTGTGTCTTAAGGGGTCTAAAAACAAACACAGTTGTTGAAAGAATTACCTTGTAAATTCCTAAAACTCTAAAAACAAACCATAAACGCATGTGTAGAAAATATAGTACCATAATCTAATTAAAAATCTGATCTTTAATTCACAAAACATATAAAGAGACAGTAATATCATAATAAATAACCTCATCATCAATAACTATCATAAACAATAAGCACATCAATGTTTGTGAAACTAGAACAGAACACTAAACAGATATAAACAATGAAATATACACATCAAAAGCAAAGAGAAATAACATCAAATATATCAAACTCCCCCTAAATACAATAACTCTACTCCCTTTAAGTACAAAAAGTCCTAAAGCCTTCTCCCCCTTTTTGTTATGGATTGCCAAAGGAAACATCAGTCATCAAAGGGTAGAAAAGGTGGAAAAGTACTCCTATACTCCGCAAAATATACTCTCAAGGAAGCAGCCTCCATCAACAACTCATCTAGAAGCTATCCATGAGCTACCTGAGTAGTCATGAAAGACTCCATGGCACAAAGTGAGAGAGGAAGGGCAATAATAAGGTCTACATCGTTAGCACCACTAAAAGGATCCACAGCTACAGTCAGATCCCAAAAGTCTCCTCAGCAGCAGGCATAGCACCAGAGGCAGGAGCTATAGTAGAAGCTTCTCCTCGTGATCTCTTTGATGTCCTAGTGCTTGGTTCAACACTCTTCATATGTGCCTGTCGTTGTCTAAGAAAGGTGGCTTCTATGAGAGCAGTGATGTGAAATAACTCTAAGGGTGGAAACTCAGACAACCCTAAAAACCTCAAAATCCTATTAATGTACATGGAAAAGAATAATTTCTGACATTTACTCCTACTCTTAGAAATATCAACAATGGTTTGGATAAACAAAGACAGAAAACACATAGAACCATCAGTAATAAGAGCATAAAGAAAAGCACATTTATCTATGGGAACAGTATGAACATGAGATATAGGATAGACGTTATGACAAGAAATCCTCAAATATAAAGAATTAATCTCAATAAATTCACTAGAATTGATTTTTGGTTCAGTACCCTAAGAAACAGACCTACCACAGAGAAGAGACATGATATCATCAACAGAAGGGAAATCAGTGTATGGGAAGTGGGTTTATGAACTAAAGGCACTCCTAAAGCTTCAGAAATAGTTTGTTTAGTGATGGTAAACTCTTGACCTCGAATCCAAGAAGTTAAGTAATGACCACCTGTAATCTCAAAATAGACAGAGAGGTTTAAGTAAAACTCTTTAATCAAGGTTGCAGGAGGAGGATCAGACACCTCACACAAAGATACCTATTCCTAAACACAAAATTCCTACAGATGGAGGGATCCAACTCACTCAAGAAAATCTCCATTTCACCCCATGTAGACCTATATTTAGTCAAGGTCTCCTAAGTCTCCTCACATTTGGCAGACAAGAACCTAACTCTATTAACTAATGCAGAACCAGAAAAGGATGACCCAGGGTTCCTATTAGCTCTAGTCTTAAATTTCCTACCAACCTTTAGAGCCATGACTAAAGACAAAAGCAAAAACAACACAACAAAACCAAGGGTAAACTGCATTAAGAAGGGTTAGAGACAACATAACATGGAATTTTTGAAAAACTATATGATGCATGACATTAGAATTCATATGATACATGCTCTAATGCTCTAAAACAGTCTAATTTCATCAAAATAGTGAAAATTGACCTAAAAAAATTAAGAATTTTAGAGAATCCCCAATTTTGGAAAACCCAATTTTAAAAAATCCTCGTATTGATCAATTGAACAACATAACAAGCATAAACCATGTTATACTCACTCAATCTATCAATAACACAAGCCAATTTTATTCAATTTTACCAAATTTCACAAAATCCCCAAATCTCTCAAGAACTTAATGTTAGGATATATGTGGTTCACTTGTTAAGAACATATGTCATTCTTTTATGTAATTGGCTAATCCTTTGACAAAACACACTTTACTTGTAATTGGGTAGATCTAGGTGTTTTTAATGCTTCAAGAAATTGCGTTTCAAGATCAAGTATTGAAGTCATCAAGTCTGTCCAAGAAACAAGCTGAGAAGTGCAAGTGAATTAAAGCTCGATAGCTAGCTCGACAACTAGCATGTGTCAAGGTTTAAGAAGCTGCTCAGCCCGTGTGCTCGACACCTGCTCGATAGCTGCTGGACACCTCCTATCTGTCGAGGTTTAAGAAATTCAGATATGATTTTCTTGGGATTTATGTTTATGTATTTGGGCTTTCTTCTCTCCTAACCCTAGACATATAAAAGGATTGTTTTAAGGGCCGTGAAAGAGTTTACAAGTTGCACAAGCATTGAGCAAAGTCTGTTCAAGCAAATTGTGATCGAAGACAAAGTTTTGCCTTAGTTCATCATTCTTGAAGAAGTTGTTGTGTATGTGCACCTTTGGATTTTGTGACCAAGCATCTTTTTATCTTCATCATTGGGATGAACTGAAGAACTTTGCAACCAATAACCTTCTCTAGTTGGTGATTGAAGTTGCGTACTAGGATCTGTGCAATTGGTTAGTCACGTACATGGGAGCCATGCATCAAAAGGAGAAATTGTCACTACAGAATAAATGCAATTAGGTATTGGGATAAGGGTTTAATTGTAGGTTGGTATAAGGTACTGGGATTTCTTTACTTGCAACCGCTTGTTATGATAATAGTGAAATTTCGGGAGTGGTGACCTGAAAATCACCCGCTGGAGTTTTTGCCGTGTAGGTTTTGCCCATTTGTAAACAAATCGCCGTGTCAAATTTATTTTCCGTTGCACTTAGTTTAATTGATGATTTTTTTGTGTTACCATGCGCTTTACATGATAATTTGATTAATTAATATTGAGGTTAAAAAAAAATGATAATATAAGGCCCAAAGATTTGAAACCTAAGATCCATGAAGAAGCAGGTTTTAAAGCCCATGAAACAAAGGCCCAGCCTGCTAAGATCAGAAGACCAAAAAAAAAAAAACAAGAAGAAAGAAACTGGGCCGGGATCCCAAAGACCGCTAAGAGCTAGGGATCCTTGGGACACATAACACAGCCAAAGTGAGATTAAGACAGCTCGGAAAGGGGGAATCAAAAAAAGCACAGGAAACGAAGGATAGATATGCCCTCCTCAAACACTCAGTGATGCAACAAAGAACTAGAGGGATTGGAAAGTAACAAATCGTCAGAAAAAGATTGGCACTTCAGGGAACCCAAAAAGATGAAACATAAAGGGCAGTAGCAGGAAAGACCTTCGACTTGACAGGGAAGGATTCGGTTCACTTTGGAAAAATGAGAAAGGGAAAAGGCGTGGAAGCATTGAAAGAAGAGAGATTTAAGGTCAACTACCTAGGAGCACGACTGAATGGAAAGTCAGCGAAGGACTTTCAAGGAAACAGCACCAAAAGGAGAAAATTATAAGGAATAAGGTAAGAATCTACCATCTGAGCAACAGGCACAGCACGAGCTTTGATGCCTAGGGAGCAAAAGAGAGAAATTGGTGGTACCCTAGAATCCTACCTTGACACTATAAAAGGGGTAGGTAGCCAACATTAAAAGGGCATTCGGAAATAGTGGAACCATAAGAGAATCATTGAGAAAACTCTGTCAAAATTCAAAAGTAATAGATAATACCTCCCGGTATCCCATAAACAGCCACTAGTATTTACTTGGATTCAAAGGGATTCAAATTTTGCAAGTCTTAGAGGCTTGAATAGCTATCTAAGTCTGTAATTTTTGAGCTCATTTGGACCTTGTATCATGTTTTAGTGATCATACTGTAATCCATAATTGAAAAGATAATTAAATACTTCATATTAGTTTGGGGATCCCTACTAGGCTGTGAGCACCTTGTAATTTATAATTAAGAGGAAAAAGATAATGAAATATCTCATATTGATTTAAGGATCTCTAACAGTTATTTCACGTATTTCTTTATTACATTGTCTTCCTTTGCTGTTTTTCTTGCTATTCAATACATATATTCTTGCTTGCCAGTGTATACGTGTTGTAGGATCTTTGTTCTGTGCATAACCTGGTTTGTAAACAGCCTATTTAACTGTGGTGAACCAAGCCCAGTCCCTTCAAACTATGACAAGAGAGTCCAGGGTCCTTGCTTAAGTTTGAGCCTCATAATTAATAACTTGGCTAATTAATCAATTAATCTAAATCACAAGGAGTCAATACGCTTTTGGCCTATCAAGTAGTATCAGAGCAGGTACACTTTGATTAGGGTTAATCTTTGCTATGTTTGATCCATTGACCCCTGTTGTCATGGATAAAGGACAATCATTAATTATACTTCCTTTATTTGATGGCACTAACTATGCATACTGGAAAGTACACATGAGAGCTTTCTTGCAGTCTTTAAATGAGAAAGTTTGGCAAGCTATAGAGATTAGCTGGACTAAGCCAAAGGAAGCGCCGACTGATTGGGATGAGGCAAAGATCAAGGCGGTAAACTTTCACAGCAGGGCATTGAATGCTTTATTTAGTGCGATCACCAAGGAGGAGTTCAAGAAGATATCCTCTACTGAAACTTCTAAGGAAGCATGAACCATCCTCCAGACAACCTATGAGGGTACAAAGGTTGTCAAGGATTCAAAGCTTTAGAGGCTCACTACAAGCTTTGAAGAGATAAAGATGGAGGAGGATGAATCATTCGATGAGTTCTATGCCAAGCTCAAAGACATAGTGAACTTAGCTTTCAATCTTGGGGAAACCATTCTTGAACCCAAGATTATGAGGAAAGTGCTTAGATCTCTACCTGAGAGATTCCATGCCAAGATCACATAAATAAAGGAATCAAAGGATATTGACAAGATTCCTTTGACAGAGCTGGTTGGTAATCTGCAGATTTATGAGCTAGGGTTGTCAAGGATTGGCAAGTCGGGTAAAAGCAAGAGCATGGCTTTGAAGGCCAAGAACAGTGACACTGATGAATCTTCAGATAATGAGGATTCTAAGATGAAGTCCTACATTACAAGGCAATTCAAGAAGTTCATGAAGAATGCCAAATGGAGGAGCTTCGACAAGGACTGTAGGCAATCTAGTTCTTCTCAGTTCAAGAGCCAAGACAAAGGAAAGAAGGATGAAAAGGATGGCAGTCAGTACACTATTCCCGTAGGACCAAAGTGCTTTGGGAGTCATAGCTTCGGACACATGAAGCAAAAGTGTCCCACATATCTCAAGAACTTTGGGAAGAGTAAGGCACTTGCTAGAACCTTGAGTGACACTGAGCCTAAGGATGATTTCGATAATGAGGATGACAGAATCTTGAATGCCTTCACTGCCATAGTCAATCCTACTGAAGGGATTGTGGAAGACATGGACGAAGAAGAAGAATTGGTGGATTCTAAGTGTAAGAAGATGGATGATCAAGATGATATCCATACAACCTATGAGAAATTGTACAAGCTTTCTGAGAAGTATGAGAAACTGTATAGGCTGGCCACCAAGAAACTCAGTGATGTGAAACTTGATCGTGAAGAGCTGTCCACAAAGTTTGATAAGGCTAATCAGACTATTGAAGCACTGAGGTTTGAAAACAATTTTTTAGCTGAAAAGACCAAAAAGCTTGAAGCGAAGCTGTTTCAAGTTAGAGCTCAATTGGAGAGGACTTCAAGTGAAAAGCTTGATGAGATGCTCAGCATTCAAAAATCTGCTACAGATCGAACAGGTTTAGGGTATGGTCTTTCTTCCTCTAATATTGCTTCTACTAGTGCTACTGTTTTTGTTCCTCCTGCTAATAATGCTAAAATTGAGAACAATGATGCTAAAACTGAATTAGCTAATGAGAACTTAGACAAGGGTAAATCTATCTTAGGAGCACCCCCTAAGCAAGATAATAAACATGTTAAAAACCCTAAGGCTAAGAAGGCAAACTTTCAAAAGCCTAAACAGAAGAAGTAGCATCTCTGTCATCATTGGAGCTGCCGGTCATACTCGACCAAATTGCTATAAGTGGTTAGCCACTCAACATAGCAACGGCATGATAGCATCTGGAAGCCAGAATCAGCTTTAATCCTCTTTTGCTTCTCTTGGGATGTTTTTAAAGCCCTTATATTCCTTTCGAACTTGAATGGTTTCAATTCTTCCCCCTCACCACCAATTCAAGGGTTTAATCAAAGGAAAGGTTCTTCCAATGCCTGGAAGGAAAGGGGCTTCAAGTGATTCTATTACTTTCTTCTATCTTCTTATTTTTGTTTGTTGCATTACTTGTGTGTTTTGCTTTATTGTTTTGAGTCAGTCTAGTTTTATGCTTTGCTTTGCTTAACATATTTTTGTTTGTTTGTTTTTAGTTTTTGTTTATTTTGTTTTTGATTTTAAAAAAATTGAAAAATTAGAAAATACAAAAACAGTGTGTGTTTTGTATACATTGGTACTTGTGTACCTTGAATGGCCATTGAAACAAAGTTTTCTAAAATTTGTATCTTTTGTAACTTAGATGAGCATCTTTATGCACAACTAAGCAAGTGAGCTTTGTGGCTCTTGTTTGTGATGAGTAAGATTAAGTTATCTCTTATACTTAACACTCATATCACTCTTTTTGACAAGAAGGACTAGAAAATCCTAAAAGAAAGGCATAAATAATCATCTCACCACTGTTGTCTGCCAATTATGAAAGATATTTGTATGCTTCGGCATAGTAAAAGTGTGATGTCAATGACATTTGTGTGCTTTGGCATAGCAAAATTGGAATGTAAATTATCATTGGGTATTTCTTTTCTTTCTCTTATATGCTCATGCATGATATGCTAAATAAAATAAAAATATGCAAAGAAAAATAAAAAGCAAAAAGATCAAAAATGCTTTTAAATATGATTGCAAGCGTGTATTCTAGGAGATATAGGAGTTATAGGATGTACCTCGAAGGTGATAGTCCCCATCAAACAGTTATGATTGTGTGTAAGTTAAAGTGATTTTCTCATATCTCAAATCGTCATAATATGTACACGCTTATGCAATCTTACGATGTTTTTCACACCCAACATGCAATATTCTTTGCTACTCTTGATACATGTGCAGGTACAATGTGATTTGGCCATCACAAGATTTTACATGTGTTAATATATGCTCACTAAACTGTCTTAACTTGTTTTTGAAATATAAAATTGGTTAGACTTGTTTAGTGTGTGTATGTGTTTTTGGGATCCATGTGCTTAATATTACTATTGAGAGATGACTTTGAGAGTTTAATATGTTGATTGGATCATTGGTTGAGTTTCATGTTAGAATGCATTCATGACTATGTTTTTCACTTCTTGAAAAATTGTTTTTAAAAGCTAGATCGACACCTCCTTGACACCTTATTGATACCTAGCTATCCATCGAGCTTTTTAACCTTTTTCAGCTTTTTCTTATCACAATCTTGACAGCTTCTCGACAGTTGGTGGATCAATCGAGAAAGTTCCTGCCTCCTCGATAGCTTCTCGACAGCTGAGTCAATTGATCGAGCATCTATTCTTGTTTCTGGTGGTTTGTTCCTCGACACCTTCTTGATACTTGCATTTGTCGATGACCATTTTCTCGACACCTATCTCGACACCTCTTGACACCTTCATCTGTCGAGAATTACTAAGGTTCTATATAATCTTCCTCATGCAATCTGAACCTTATTTCTCTCGATCTCTCTCAAGAGAGCTCTTGTTTTTCTCTCCCAAACACTCTCATCTCACTCCAATCTTGATCCTCAAGATTTCTTCAAGATTTTTCAAGACTTTCTTCACTTGGTAAGCTTCTAATCTCTCATTCTTCGCATTAAATGTTTTGAAACCTAGGTTTTGGGGTTTTTGAAAATTTTTGGGGTTTTTCAAAATTGATGAGTTTTTTTTGCATTTTTGGGTTGGGTTATGCTAATGTGATCTTAAAACTTCATACATTGCATCAGATATGCATTATAATAGTATTATCATGCATTTAGATGTGTGCAATCTGTTTTTGTGCTGATAGGATTGGATTAGGCTGAGTCCATGATTCAATTTCTTTTGCATGTCACGTTCATACATTTCCCATACGTACGTACTCTCTTTTCAATATACTTGTTCTACTTGAATTGCTTTGGGACTTTTCTGATTATCTCTCTCTCTCTCTCCCCCTCCTTCTGTTTACGTTAGTCGTGTCTATGACACCTAAGCATAAATCTACTTTGTCTCAGAACCCTCTTCGTTCCAGGACATCGTCTTCATTTGATCCTACTCATTCTAATATTCGGTTCCGTGATAAGGATGCTCAAAAGGCTTTCTCGGAGAAATTTTCTAGACGAGGCATTCATTCAGAACGCCAAGTCATTCTGGCAGACTTCGTCGACACTGACCTTCCCGATATCATTCACAGTCGAGGATGGGAGTCATTATGTGACGTCTCGATTACTTGTCCTCTCGTGCTTATGCAGGAGTTTTACTCTAACATGCACGGGATTGATTATTCAGTACTTCTTTTCTTCACTTGCGTTTGAGGTACGCACATTCTTGTCACACCGCAACTTGTTGTGAATGTGCTTCGGGTTCCTAGGGTAGAGTTTCGTAATTATCCAAGTTGTGAGAGTCTAAGGACTGTGTCCAAAGATGAGCTCATGTCCGCCTTCTGTGAGCGCCCTTTTGTTTAGGGTGAGCGTCAGTTTACACCATGTTGGCCTTTTGCTAAAGGTCCTAGATTCTTGAACATGGTAATGACCATTGGACTCCATCCTCTCTTTCATTATAACTCCATCACAGAGCCTCATGCTCGGTTTTTTTTTATCACTCTTTGAGCATTTTACTATAGATTTCCCTTCTCATTTCATTCTCTTTATTATAGATGTCCATCTAGATTCGACATCCCGTGATAAGCTCATCTTTCCTTCTGCTATCATGAGGAGTCTATGCCATTTTTCCGTCCCTTTTTCCAGTATTCGACCATTTCACTTTCATGTGTGCCATAGATGCTGCTACCGTAAAACGTAGTGAGGCGCAGTTTCGGTCACGACAGTCGGATTTAATAGCTCCTCCCTCCCGTTCAGCTCCATCATCTCGCTCTGCTCCATCCATATCCACTCCTTCCTCTTCCATGGGTGATGTAACTCTTGGTGACACCATGGCTTAGCTTCAGCGGGTGGATGCTCGCCTTGATACAATTTCTACTAAATTGTATCAGGTGAATGTTCGTGCCGGCCATATTGCTAGGCAGCAGGTGAGCATGGGTGGCTTTGCTTCTGAGGTTTCTCCTCCACCTCCTTTAGTGGCGTCTGTGTCTAATGAAGACGATGATGATGATGATGGCGATGGCAATGATGCTTTTGATGATGATGATGGAGATGCTAGCTCTATCGATGAGATGTCTACTTGATACTCTTACACTTTGTCACTCGTGACAAAAAGGGGGAGTAGTTTTGGGATATAAGAGTAGTCATTCTTAGGGGGAGAGTTAGTATAGGACCATTTTGTTAGGGGGAGTGTTATTGATCTGAGGGATGTAGTGAGGATATTATGTATCTTTTCTTTTCTTTCTTTTTTAGATACATTGTTCTTGTACATTGGGTTTTGTGACCATTTTTACACATACATTGTACTTATCTTCTTTATATGTTGACATATGTTTCTTTCACCTACCCTTACATGTGTTGTTTCTTTTCTTCCTTTATAAATATGCTTCTTAATTGTATGCAATCTATTATTTCTGTTTCACACTAAAATTCCTTGATGAGTTTTGTTTAAAGTGTTTCAGAAATACAGGTTGTCAAAGTCTACTTACCATAAACTCTCTTCGTGCAAAGTTTTTCAAAAGTTTATGTTAGGATAGATTTTATTGTATTCAACAAATGAATATGAGTTGAGTGACTTATGACTTCGCATATATATTCATTTGTTTGTTGTGGTTTTGTCATGAATTGCCAAATGGGGAGATTGTTAGGACATATGTCGTTCACTTGTTAAAAAAATATGTCATTCTTTTATTTAATTGGCTAATCCTTTGACAAAACGCACTTTACTTGTAATTGGGTAGATCTAAGTGTTTTTAATACTTTATGAAACTGTGTTTCAAGATCAAGTATTGAAGTCATCAAGTTTGTCCAAGAAACAAGCTGAGAAGTGCAAGTTCATTAAAGCTCGACAGCTAGCTTGACAACTAGCATGTGTCGAGGTTTAAGAAGCTGTTCAGCTCGTGTGCTCGACACCTACTCAACAGTTGCTCGACACCTCCTATTTGTCGAGGTTTAAGAAATTCAGAATTCAGATATGATTTTCTTGGGATCCGTGTTTATATGTTTGAGCTTTCTTTTCTCCTAACCCTAGACATATAAAAGGATTGTTTTAAGGGTCGTCAAAGAGTTCACAAGTTGCACAAGCATTGAGCAAAGTCTGTACAAGCAAATTGTGACAGGAGACAAAGTTTTGCCTTAGTTTATCATTCTTGAAGAAGTTACATTGTATGTGCACCTTTGGGCTTTGTGACCAAGCATCTTCTTGATCTTCATCGTTAGGATGAACTGAAGAACTTTACAGCCAACAACCTTCTCTAGTTGGTGATTGAAGTTGCGTACTGGGATCTGCGCAATTGGTTAGTCACGAACATGGGAGCCGTTCATCAAAAGAAGAAATTGTCACTACAGAACAAGTCCAATTGGGTATTGGAGTAAGGGTTCAACTGTAGGTTGGTATAAGGTACTGGGATTTCTTTACTTGTAACCGCTTGTTATGATAATAGTGAAATTTCAGGAGTGGTGACCTAAAAATCACCCAATGGAGTTTTTCCCGTGTAGATTTTCCCCATTCATAAACAAATCACCATGTCAAATTTATTTTCCGTTACACTTAGTTTAATTGGTGATTTGTTTGTGTTACCACACGCTTTGTATGATAATTTGATTAATTAATGTTGAGGTTAAAAAAAAATCATAATATAAGGCCCAAAGATTTGAAGCCCAAGATCCATGAAGGAGTAGGTTTTAAAGCCCATGAAACAAAGGCCTAGCCTGCTAAGATCAGAAGACAAAGAGCCAGGGAATCGTGAGAAAAAAACTGGCACTTCGGGGAACCTAGAAAGATGAAACATAAGGGGCAGTAGAAGGAAAGTCCTTCGACTTGGCAGGGAAGGATTCAGCTCACTTTGGAAAAATGACAAATCACCATGTCAAATTTATTTTCTGCTACACTTAGTTTAATTGATGATTTGTTTGGGCTACCACGCGTTTTGCATGATAATTTGATTAATTAGTAACTTGGCCAATTAATCGATTAATCTAAATCACAATGGGTCAATACGTTTTTGGTCTATCACTTAAGAACCCTAATTTTTTTTTTAAAAAAAATTATAAACCATGAAAATGTTGAAATTAAAGTATGGGAATCATGTTTAAATGATGCATGAAGAAAAGCCCACGATTCAGTTTTGATCAAAATGCCCAAAATATCAAAAACCCCAAATTTCTAAAAATGCTAAAATCCTTAAGAAAATGCATGAAAAATGCATGAAATCATGTAATTTGTTGAAAAAGAAAGGGAAAAAGTGTCTTACCTTAAGTTTTCGAAGAAAATCTTTGAATCTTTGGCCAAGAAAAATGACAAAAAATTTTGGTGAGAAGGGATCGAGAGAGGAATCGGAGAGAAAGACAAGTGTTAGGTTCTAAAGATTTAAGAATTTATGTATTTAGAACTCTAATATGTAATGTTGGCAAACCATGATCAAAACAGGTTATTTAGTCTTGTTTAGACTTACTCAAAGTTGTGTCTTTTATATAAAGTTAGAATCGAGTGGCTGCAGAAGTATTAGTGACTTTTGGCCTGGCTCGATCGATCGAAGTTTAGACTCGATCGATCGAATCTCGGGCAGAATGTTTTTTCTTCAGAATTTCCAACTCAGCCCAAGCCCATTAAGGATTAGGGTTTTCAAATCTAATTCTCCTAGTATATAAAGAAAACCTTAGCCACATTTTTTAGTACAGCTCTGGTTGCTCATATTGCTGTTTTGTGTAAATCTCTTGTGAGATCTAGAGGAACTTTCCTTTACACAAAACTTAGGGTTTTCAAGGAAGAGATATTATCAATACCTTGATGATCAACTCAGTTACTGCCACTGAAGCTTAAAGAATAACAAGCGTAAGTGCTTGTAACTAGTGGAGAATCCTAGAAAGAAGGAGTCCGTGGATTCGGAGCTTGCACGTGGTCGCGTCAGTAAGTTTTACTGGTGGGTAGCATTAGAAAGTCAAGCAGAGAGCTTGTAAGTCCTTTTGTATGAACTTCGATTCTTTCAAGATAGTGGATTCAAGTTTACTTTGAGAATAACTAGGTCAAATCCTCCCTATGTTTCATTATATCTTGTGTTATTTACTTTTCCGCTGCTTCATATTCTTGATATGATTGTTTGATTGTGTTAACCTAGATTTGTATAATTTGACTAAATTAATCACTTGGCTAATTAACTAGGTTAATCTAGTTGGGTTAAGGGGTCTAAAACCGTTCAAGTGGTATCAGAGTAGGTAGCTCTTTTGTTTGTAGATCCTTTGATCTAAGAGCTGATCCTTAACCTCTGTTATCATGGATAATTTGAAGTGTCTTTCTACTCATGTTTGTGATGATTTGAATAAAATGGACACTGTTGTTTCTGTTGATTTTATTGATGTCTGCGAAACTTTTCGTAAGGAATTATCTAAATCTTTCAAAATTTCTAAGAAATTTAAGGAAGAGTTAAAATTGGCTAATCTTGAAAAAGAGGAATTGATTGTTAGATTAGATGAATTTAATAAAAAGAATGAATTTTTGAGAAATCAAATTTCCTCTCATGATGAGAAGATGAAAAGTTTGGAACAAGAGTTAGTTGAATCTATTTTGAAGCGTTTTTAACGCTAGAATTAAATGAATTCAAATTCATAGGCAGGAAAAGAAAATCTCACAAAAAAACTGCCAAATAAAAACCAAATCTAACCAAAATACAATAATCAACAAAACATAAATCAATTCAAATTTCAAGGGCAAACGAAAAAAAGTACAAATCTAAAAAAAATAGGCCCCAAAAAAAAAAAAATCTAACCAATACAATAATTGACAAAACAGAACTTAAGAAATTGAAAAAATAAATGCGAGATTAGGGTAATAGGTAGCCAAACCTTTAACCTTGATTGAGTAATTCCTTTTGCAGAAAACCCAATGGCTTTATCTGGCATAGAAAATCAGTATTCTGCAATTGGAGAAAAGACAGAATAGAAAGGGAAGATTTATTAGGAAGATGGAATATAATTATATAAAAAACAGCGAATGGTATAGAAAGAATAATAAGGCATAAATTATGTAAGATCAGAAATTAAGAATGGAACCTTTCTTGTTACAGGGAAGGAGCAGAAAAGTAGGAGAAGATGGAATTGTAGACAACAGTTTTTTTTTTTTTTTTTTTTGAGAAACAAATACAATGAATTTCGTAAATGATCACTCAAAACCAAACCAATCTAAATCAAGCCAGAACTAATGCAAAAATAATTTAAAATGTAAAAAATAAACAACGGGCCAAATTACCTATCAGAGGCATGCTAATCAAAGCCTAACTCAAAACCAAAACTAACTATAACTAAATCTAAACCAATCCAACCAAGAAATTCAAACCTAAATCATATTCAATCCCCAAATTTAAAAAAGAAAAGAAAAAAAAAAGGATATCTTTACCCGTTACGGTATACGCTTATCTCTATATACCTTACGGACTCTATCTGGTGCATGTTATTTTGGCAGGAAAAGCCTAAAATAAGATTGAAGAAGGAAAATAAATGTAAGAAACGGAAATACCCAATGATTTCAATCTTACACTTATTTAATCTCAATGATTTAGTGATTTCTGTAATCTTAAAGAAAAAAAAAACATAAAACAAAACAAAACAAAAGCAAATATCTAAAATTGAGGAAACAAACATTTTTGATAGAAAACCCAAAAACTCAAAACAAAAACGAATCAAATCTAAACCCATTCAACCAAAAAAAAAAAAAAAATCAGAGTTTTGAGATTCGTACGAAACAACCTTTCACAATTTAATTGGCAACATGGATTAAGAATTCCAGGATAAAACAAAAGATCGATCAGTAATTTTATCAAACAAATTGCATATTAAAAATAAATTTGTTCGCCTAATACATTCAGATTTTAAATAATCCAAGGCGAATTTTGACTTTTAACCACAGTAAATCAAGGGCAAAATCCCTAATGTTACCACCAAAAAAGATATAGAGGGATAATTTGGAACCAAAGCATCCAAAGAAAGAGAATCAACCCATCTAATTTTTTTAAAAAAAAAGGGTAAAAGAAGAACCCTAGAAAATTAAGTAAGGGGAATTGCTGGTTTTGATTCAAAAACATAGAAATATTGAATATTTAGGATTCTAATTCGAATAGGAAAAACAATGATGAGGAGTTTCAATCTTTCAAACAACAAAAACAGTATTTGAAGAGGAAGGGAGTACGCTGACCTTCAGTACAAAAAGACAGAAAACATACCGGTGGAGGGTACGGTGGTCTGATGGTGGCAAATCCTGACTTTCTTCTCAGATTTTCCTCTCTCCACCATCTACGCAGACCAAAGTTCTTTCTCTATCGTTCTCTTTCTCGGTTCTCTTTTTCTCTCTACAGCGTATGTCTGCTTTGGGTTTTTATGTTTTTCGTCTTTTTTTTTTTTTGAGCGGGTTGTGTTTTTATAAGACTTTTCCTAAGCGGTGCACCGAACAGTTTTTTAAATAAGAAACTAGAAATGTGGTAGCATTTTAAGGGGGTCTTTTTTTGCTTATGTGTCAGCATCTTGTAAAAGCTTCTACTATTATATATAGTATTAGATTTTAAATTACAAAAAAAACTTGTAATTTAAACAATTTATTAATGACATAGTTATTAATCTTTAATTTTCTCAAAATTTTGTAAGCATGGAGGATATAAGAAAAAGATGTAATCTAATAATGAATTTGTCAAAATTAACATCCAATAAATTGATATCAACTAAGGTTGTAATCTAAGGCTAAACTTTCTCCCTTTCAATCCATTAAGCTAAAGAATTGAGGTCCTAATTCTAATAATTAGCACTAAAACATATTCAAAAACCAAATCACAGACTTCGACCAACCAAAATGCTCAATCGTTTAGGAGCTCAAAACTCAAAGCAAGCTAGAAAAAACAGAAATGCAAAACAAAAAAATGTTCTTTCTTTTCGTTTGGATACACTAATCTTTGTTAAATATTAGCTTTGATACCATGTTAAATGGACAATATTATCGAACGCAATGTGTTATACCATGTTGTGTATGCGAGAGTGGATGCGGGAGGAGAAAGCATAGAATAGGAACACTGAGAACACGAGAGTTACGTGGTTCAGCCTTAACGGCCTATATCCATGGAAGAATCCCTTAAGGGCTACATCTTTGTTGTATAAGAGTGTAGTACAAAACCTTTTTTACAATGAACCCTAACATGAGTATATATAGATGACTAAACCCTAGACTACTAGTACAAGCAGGAATGGGCTTGGGCCTATTACATTGGGCTAATATAACTAATATATATATATATCTAACACCCTCCCTCAAACTTAAGGCGGAAGCTCGATGAAGGCTTGAGGTTGGATAAGCATGAGAAGATCACTTGAAGAATGCTTTTGAAGAAACCACAATGAAGAATGTGCCAATTCACCAATTTTAGAGTTTCAAATAAAGAAACGAAGTCCAAAATTGGAATCTACGAGAAAAACTGAGCAAGACAGGCCCTTTTGGAAATTTTAACTTTTGCTCAAAGGTCAACGCAAAAGTCAAAGTTAACTGGTCCATGGTCAAAGTCAATGGATACTGGTCCGGGTCGTGTCACGGATCGGGTAGCAGAGCCGCTAACGTCATCCTATGACGTGTCGATGATGTGGATTAGAGCTGATGTGGACGTGCTGCGTGGCTGCTGACGTGGAATGATGACGTCAGATGACATCAACATCAGTTTCCGGCGCGTGGCAAGAGCGTGCGATGTTCACCAGCGCATGGAGGAGAAGCCCGAAATCCTAAAGGCGCGTGAGGGCGCGTGCTGGGTCAGATGGCTGCCGAAATTTTAGGTTCTGCAGATCGGTCGACGAGGAGGCCGTAGGGGCGGCACGTGTACCAAGAAGACGGTTTGGAAATAGGAATCTAAGGCGACGCGTGGGAGGTTTATTTGAGACAATTGCAGCGCGTGGAGGCACGTGGCAAGGCTTCGGGTGACCGGATTTCTGGGTTTTGGTCGCTGGAGGTTGTGGAGCACGTCTGTGGTGTTGGTTTTAATAGGCAAAGCATGGGTTTGCACAGATCTTATAAGTTAAGCCACGACTTGCTTGGTTGTTAGATTTTGACACAGCACAGAGCCATGATGGCTGCAAGATGCTGTGGAGTCTGGATCCAGCAGACAAACATGTGTGACTTCAGATGGTGGTATGCACGTGAGAATCTTCTTTGCTGTGTAGAGATGTTTGTTTAATGCCAAGAATGGAGTTTGGATCTGATATCATGTTAAATATTAGCTCTGATACCATGTTAAATGGACAATATTATCGAACACAATGTGTTATATCATGTTGTGTATGCGAGAGTGGATGCGGGAGGAGAAAGCATAGAATAGGAACACTAAGAACACGAGGGTTACGTGGTTCAGACTTAACGGCCTACATCCATGGAGGAATCCCTTAAGGGCTACATCTTTGTTGTATAAGAGTGTAGTACAAAACTTTTTTTACAATGAACCCTAACATGAGTATATATAGACGACTAAACCCTAGACTACTAGTACAAGAATGGGCTTGGGCCTATTACATTGGGCTAATATAACTAATATATATATATATATATATCTAACACTTGAAGCAAACATAAGCATGATCTACCAAAGTCCTAAGACTACCATAATTGGTTTTTCATGCATCGTTTTCCAGATTGTGACGAATGGAATTCACCGTAGCATCAAGCATAGGCAACTATGAACTCAGCAAAGGAGAGACTCTCCATGGCCACATTTTACAGCCTAAGACGAGAAGCAAATATTGGTCCAGCACCAAGCCTTGTTACTCCAGAATCACCAGCATTGTTCAAGACAATTAGCGTGGCAGATTTTTAAGGGGAAAGCTCTCACGTATACTTGATGGGAAGGCATTCATTGATGGCATGATGAGGATTCAGAATGAGGAACAGAAAGGCACTTGAGAGTTGAGACATACCTTTGAGTTTAAGTAAGGAAACAAATGGCATAAAACCTATATTGTATGTGTGCTAGTGGCTTGTCTACTAAGTCTGGTTTAATTAAATGCAAGAAAGATTCAAATAATTGCAATTAATATTTATTCTAAAATCTTTTGTTTTGTCAAAGATTGACCGAGAGAACTTATAATTCCACAAGATTTACAGCATGAAGATAGCACAGTACATGCAATTGATTGACCCACTAACTGTTGGAGATAATTAACTTGCAGAAAATGGAGGAAATCATTCTGCAATCTGAGAATTGGATATTAGGAAAGCATAAAAAGTTCGAAACTTATTTCTAATGTCAATATACCTAAGCTTCACAAAAGTTGTGCGCAAATACTTGAAATCCA
This sequence comes from Quercus suber, assembly GCF_002906115.3. NCBI lineage: Eukaryota > Viridiplantae > Streptophyta > Magnoliopsida > Fagales > Fagaceae > Quercus > Quercus suber. The sequence goes on along the minus strand of NW_027069773.1, from coordinate 741,638 downwards.
ACTATATTGTTAGTGCCAAGAGCTTTGTAACTCAATTGGTTGGTACTTTTTAATGTTTCCAACAAAGAAATCTCAGCTTCAAATTCGCCTACCCTCAACAATCAATATATCCAAAAAAAAAAAAACTGCAGTTTTAGTTCATATTCTCTAGTCTCTACAACGATTCATTAGTATAGGCAATTAAATTTTTAGACAGCAATCTTGAAGGAAAACCAATATACATTCGATTAAATATTAAAAGCAAGCCACGCTATAAGGAAGAATAAGCATTGTAACCACTAAAAATCTCATTGGCAAGATTCTTTGTCCAGATCAATCTCAGGCTCTCAGCTAATGATATCTCAGGTCAACAAAATGAAAAGGCTATAACTGTGATTAAATAATGCTTTCGCTATTAACCATAGATTCTTAGGAGAATGAAAACTAGTAAGATATTCCTCGATCTGCCAGGAGAATGGTTCAAATGGTCAAGAACTCTTTAATCTGCCAAGGGAAGAGAAGAAGTTATGGCAATTACCAGGAGATATTGAGGTGTTTGGACAGGCCTTTGTTGTGTGAGGAAAAAAAGCTTGATTGGGGAGACGTTCTACATGCTAACGCGTCCAACCCATTTGAGAAAGCCTCACTTGGTCCCAAGATCTCTCTCTCTGTGTTCACAATAATTAGCACTTCTTTTATTACTCCTAATCAAATTAGTTTTGAGTGAATCACTATTAGTTTTGAGTGATTCACTCAAAACTAGTTTTAAAATGAAATAAAATAAGTTACACCATGCAAGCAAGGAATGGGGTTTCTTCCAGGTTATAATCTCTCTCTCTCTCTCTCTCTCTCTGATAAGAATATTTAGGAGTGAAAAAGTTGTACCTGTTTACATTCTATATGTACTAGTTACTTACAGAATCTGAAGAATCTAGATCAAAATAATTGGCAGTTAAGGAAACTGTACCTGTTTACATTCTATATGTACTAGTTACTTAAAGATTTGAAAAATCATTGTTTGTTTTTTAGACCACTTAAAACACAATTGGATTAACCTAGTTAACAAGCCTAGTTATTACTTAGTCCAAATTTCAGATCTAGGTTAACACAATCATATAATCATATCAATGTAAAGTGCGGAATATAAAGAACACAAAGATATGATGACCCAGGAAAACCAAACAGATAAAAAACCTGGGAGGGATTTAACCTAGCTATCCTCAAGGTAAAACTGAATCTACTATAAAAGAATCAAAGTTTTACAATAGCGACTTAGACCACTAACATCTTATTGCTACCTCATGTAGAAAACTTACTGACACGGCCACATGCAAGCTCCGAGATCACAGGCTCTTTCTTTCTTGGATTCTCCAGCAAGTATAAGCACTCCCGCTTGCGTATCTTTAAGCTCTTTAGAGCAGCAACTGAATGATCATCAAGTTCTCAATGAAATCTCCTTCTTGATAATCCTAAGCATGTGTGAAGGCAACCACCTCTCAAATCTCACAAGAAATTCACACACAAAGCAAATAGAGTAACCTCTAAAATGTGGCTAGAGTTTGCCTTTTATACCTAAGGCAAAACATAAAACCCTACACGTCATATGAGCTTAGGGCTGAGTTGAAAATTCTACATAAAAAACAATCTGCACGACTTTTGATCGATCGAATCTAATTTTCAATCGATCGAGTTAGTCAGAATTGCACACTCAATTTTGCAATAAACTCAATTCCAACTTTACATAAAAGCCATACTTTAAGCAAGTCTAAAACAAGACTAACAACCTATTTTGATCATGATTTGCCAACAATACAAATTGGAGTCCTAATACAATAGTTCCTAAGTACTTAGAACCTAACAAACTCCCACTTTGGCAATCTGTGACAAAACACAAACACAATGCTCAAAGTTACAAGTAAAAGCCCTTTACAAAAATAATGTCCATTACAAAATAATCCAACCTAACTACTATCCATCAGTTGCAAGTGTAGACAATAGCACGACTGAATCAACCTGCATATTTCCTAAAATACTCAACAAACGCATAAATGTATGTGTGGAAAATACAAGTAAAACAAAAATAAATTCTTGACTTCACGAAACACAAAACAAAAACATATATCATGAATAACTCATAAATATAAATCAATGAGCAGTGAAATAAGAAACATAGATAACAATGTATCTCCCCCCTAACATGAATAGCCCAAAAACAATACATCAAGAGCCAAAAAGAATACATACACAGTGAAGCACCTAGATACAATCTAAACTCCATAAGCTCCAATGAACAAAAATCTCCCCCTAACTACAAAAAATCTCTATAAGGTCCAAAATGTACTCCCCCTTTTTGTGATGGAATGCCAAAGGGCAATCAAAATCCATTATCAAAAGGAGGTGGCGAAGGCAAACGTTGAAGATGTGCCAAATCTGCTCGCAAAGCACGGAGCTCATTAAGCATATCCACCAAGATCTAACCATGAGCCGCCTGAATGGTTATGACAGTCTCCTAAGTACGACGAATATCAAAGTCATCCGAAGTAGATGGCGGAGGAACAGCAGTAGCAGCAGCACCAACAGGATCGGCAAACGCCTCACCAAAAGTAGTACCTGTAGAAGAAGGAGGGGGTACCGTACCAGAAGGCTCAACATGAGGGCGTTTAGAGCTCCCTCTCATATGGGCAACCCTCTGCCTAAGAAAGGAGGCACCTATGGGAGCAACTATGTATACAGGCTCAGAAGCGGGGAAGTCATCTAAACCTAAAAACAACAAAATCCTATGAATGAAAACATGATGAAAAAGAACATGAGCGGTAAAGGAACTCCTATAAACTTCGTTCAAAGAACAAAGAAACAGATGAGGAAAACAAATAGGAGCATCCATAACAAGAGTGTACAAAAATGCACATCACTCCAAAGGAATGGTGTGCAGATGAGTGAGAGGCCACAAGGAATGACACGCTATCCTAAAGAAAAGATAATGTAAATCAGTAAGCTCAGCAGTGGTGATCCGAGGATCAGAACCCCACTGGATAGAAGACCCAATGATGTGAGACATGATGTCATCCAAGGGAGGGGACTTATCATAGGGATAGACAGGGTGCTGGACCAATGGTACCCCAAGAGCATCAGCCGTTACCATAAGAGTAATGGTGAACTCTACACCTCGTATCCAACTCTTTACTAAAGTGTTGAAATCATAGACGCAGATAGAGAGGTTTGAGTAGAACTCTCTAATCAGGGTAGCTAGTGGTGGAGGACTAATATCCAGCAAAGGTAGCCAGCCCCTACGCTCAAAATTAGCCCTAATGGCTGGATCAAGCTCATCTAACAACACTTTCCACTCAGCCCAAATCTTTCTCTTAATGTTCAATGTCTCAAATAGCTCAAAGTTTTTCTCACTTGGAAACAAATCGCTCAAGGGGGAAGGAGCAGAAGAGAGGAGGATGTCCTATAGGCTCTAGTCTTCCTAGGCACGGTGCTAGGGTAGAGACAAGACATTGGGACAAAAAACCAAAAAGAACAAAAAGTAAAACCAAAGGCAAACTACAAGTTATCACAAAAAAAAAAAAATAGAGAAAAAAATCTATATGATGCATGAACAAATAAATGTAATGATGCATGCTCTAATGCAGTGATAACAAGTTTAATTTGAGTTTAGAATCACAAAATTGGCCTGAGCATAGAGTTTAGAACAAAAACCCCAAAATTTTGAAAAACCAAAATTGACCAATTGATCATCACACAAGTTATAAAACAGTTTATTATGATCAAATTAATCAATCTAACAAGCCAGTTTCATCAATTAAACTTAATTTGAACAAAATCCCCAATTCAGGTATATTCAAGCCCTAGAAATTCCGATTTCTCACAAGACATCAAATTGATCAAATTAAACACCATAGATCATGTTTATAACATCCCCCAACAAAAACCCATTGATCAATTTCAAGAAAAATAGCTTGAATCATCAAAAACCTCAATTATGCATAGGTTCAAAATTTTCATTAAAAATGAATGAAAAATGCATGAAACTTGAAAATAAAAGCAAAAGGAGGGGCAATGTAGTCTTACCAGCCTTTGGAGAGAAAAACATAAAACCTTACACATCATATGGGCTTAGGGCTAAGATGGAAATTCTGCAGAAAAACCAATCTGCACGACTTTCGATCGATCGAGTCAGTCAAAATTGCACACTCAATTCTGCAGTAAACTCGATTCGAAATTTACATAAAAGACATACTTTGAGCAAGTCTAAAACAAGACTAACAACCTGTTTTGATCATGGTTTGCCAACAATACAAATTAGAGTTCTAATACAATAGTTCCTAAGTACTTAGAGCCTAACAATCATAATCAAAATAATTGGGGTTAAGAGAGAGAGAGAGAGAGAGAAAGAGGATTTGATGAAGAAAAATGACAAAGTTTCCTTCAATCAATTCAGTGGTGGAGCCACTAAGAACACTAGCATCCGGGGATGCCAAAAAAAAAAAAAAAAAAAATCTATTTTGCATACTCAAACACCACTTTATTTATTTTACCAATCTATTTCACAACTCACCCACAACATCCAGTTCTTATTTTTACATACAACCCAATAAAATAATATAAACTACTTAATAAAAAAATTAAAAAAAAAAAAAAAAAACTCATTTTGTTCTCTTCTCCCATCTTTCTCTTTCTTGTCTTCCTCTGTCTCTGTCTCTCTAGCAACCAAATGAGAGAGATGAGCTTAACCACCCATCACCACGCACACCCTAGCAATTACCACCACCACCACCAACAACAACAACAACAACCAAAAAAAACCAACAAAACAAAACAAAACCAAACCCAGTAACCCCATGGACCCACCACCACTACCCCATTCAACCATCCACCACCACCTCCAACACACAAAAACCCACAAATCCAAAAATTCACCACCACTAAACTCATAAACCACCACCAACAACCAAAACAACCCCAAACCCATTTCAAAAAAAAAAAAAAAAAACTCACAGATGAGCCCAAACCTTGCCATCGATCTACACAAACCCAAACCTTGCCACCTAACCATGAACCCAAACCACAGCACTGCCAATCTACATGGACCCAAACTTCGCCACATCCACGAACCCAAACCATGCTTAGCACTATCAATCTACACCTGTTTGAGTGAGAGAGCAAGGTTTGAGAAAGAGAGCAAGGTTTAGAGAGGGAGAAAGAGATTGCAAGGCCTAGTCTGAAAGAGGGAGAAAGGGAGAGAATGGTGGCCTTTGATCAAAGATAGGTAAAAATTGTAATATTTTTCTAAATGTTGACACATATCCACTGACATTCTTTGTTATATGTCTATTTGTTTATAAAATACTTCATTTGCATTCTAAAAATGTTTATAATTTTTTTACATTAGTATGTTTATACTATTTTTTTTGCTAACATGGGTGTCCAAAGATATTTGAGAATCGAACTATTCCTCAAGTATGTGTAGTCCTCCATCTCACACACATTGGGTAATTACAAATAAGAATCCTTCAAACCTCAACATGTTGGTTAGGAGTTTTAAACTTAGAAACTCATGGATTTGAGAAGGTCTTAAGAACCAATATATGTGATCTTTTACACTACTCTATAAAATTTGGTTCCCTCAAAGATGTATTTTTGGCTTTGTCACTAAATCCATTACATAATTTATAAGACCACACACATGTATTATCATATGCTTAAATCATTTCTACAAGTCACATGAGTATATAAGTAAATCTTGTAACTAAAAATACACTAAGATGATTTTTCAAATTGCCACCTAATAAATAGGAGGAACTTTTGTCAAAGCCAATTTGTATGAAAATTCTGCCAGACAAAAGAGTGGTCTATATTCGGTTAAGATTAAAAAATAATTTTCTTATAAAGATAAGTTGGCATTCTATAATGTTTTGTTTCATATAGAAGACTATTTTAAATATACCTTATGTTTTTTAGGTTTTAAAAAAAAATGGAAATATGTTGTGTAGTTAATAAATCATGGGGTGAGCATTTCATTGATAGAGAAGGTGAAAGTAGGCATGCAAGAATTCTTTAATCTGCTGAGGGAAGAGAAGAAGAAGTTATGGCAACTACCAGGAAATATTGAGGGGTTTGGGCAAATCTTTGTCGTGTCTGAGGAGCAAAAACTTGACTGGGGAGACAGGTTCTACGGGACAAAATGGGCTTTTGCCTTTTTAAGGCAAATGAAGTCCTATAGTGGCATTTTAATGAGCCTATAGTGACGTTTTTTAACTCGACTTCAATGAAATCAAGTTATAGGAAATTTTTTTACCTATAACTCGATTTCATTGAGGTCGAGTTAAAAAAACATCACTATAGGTCTTAAAAAACGTCACTATGGGCTCATTAAAACGCCACTATAGGGCCTAACTCGATTTATCATAAATTGAGTTTTAAAAGAGGGGCACATCCCTACTTAATTTAGGAAAGGTGGTATAAAGCTAATTAATTTGCCCGAAAAGGGCAAAAGTCCATTTTGTCCCAGGTTCTACATAAACACGCTTCCAATCCATTTGAGGAACTTGTTCCTCAAGATCCCTCTCCCATTTAGCTCTCTCTCTCTCTCTTTCAATAATTGGTATTTCTTTTATTTTTTTCTAATATTTTTTCGGCTAAAGAGGATACACAATATAATGAAATGAAAAGATCACAGCCAAAACATAGGACAATGATAATAATAATAATAATAATAATAATAAAAGGAAATGTATGGTGAATCTTTTTATTTTTTAGGCAACACTAACTCCTTTTCTAGATTTGCTTACTCAAAGCTAATTCCTATTCTAATGATTAAACCATCTTCCATCACATACATGTAGAGATAACTTAGATGTTTACTCAATAGAGGCTAGAGAAATTTCCAAGAAGATACTTGAACTGATGGCAAAAGCTCTAAGAATGGAACATAATGACATGAGAAACCTGTTCGAAGAAGGATATCAGGGAGTGAGGATGAACTACTATCCTCCATGCCCTGCCTCAACCTGAGCTTGTGATGGGCCTCAATGCTCACTCAGATGCTGCGGCCTTAACAGTCCTCCTCCAAATTAATGAAATAGAAGGTCTCCAGATAAGGAAAGATGGAAGGTGGATTCCAATAAAACCTCTCCCTAATGCTTTTATTGTCAACGTTGGTGACGTTTTGGAGGTAAATCCCAAATTTTCGAGTAATTAGTCAATACTCCTAGAATAATGTTTTCTCCTCTCACATAATAATAAGTCCCACTAATTACATATATGGTGAGACCAAGGCCATGACACTTGTTGTCAAGGGATTCAAATGAACCCCTTGACTTCATATATATAAATGTAGTTTATTTTACCCTTAAATATTTTTGCACACCCTGATCACAAATCAGTCCAACCCAAAACAAAACAATAATTAGACACTTAATGTATTATTTTTATTAGTGATTCAAAAAAAAAAAAATAGTAAAGTCAATAATTGTTTAAACATTGGATTGGTTAAGTAGACACTTAGTGTAATATTTTTATATGGTATGGATGAGTGTAGGTCAATAAATTTAGTGGGTTGCATTTTGATCTTATAATTTAGTTTAATATATTTTTTTATAAAAATAAAGTCAACTGTATAAAACTAAAAAATGTTATACAAACTTAACAAAATAAAATGGTCACACTTAGTAACTTTGACAATAGTTAATAACAACTGATAATAAACTATCATGTAACAATTTTAAAATATTAAAAGGAAATTGTAAAATTTCATGTATCTGAGTTTTTTTTTTTTCCTTGTATTGATAACTTAATATATTCAAGTTAACCTTTTATTAAATTTTGTTTAATTTAAGTTTTTTCATCAGTAATGACCCCTAAAAAAATTTTTGGAACTGTCACTGGATGGGACCTATATTTCATGTGAAAGCAGCATTGATTTCGACTACTACATTATTTTTATAAATTTTTCATCTTTCAACCTAATAAAATTTAGCTACAAAATTGGTTACAACTTTACTCAATAAAACAAATATTACTACATATTTTAAAAATTTAATCGTTGAATTACATATTCTTTACTCTTTTAATACACATGTCAAATTTTGTATCAATCGGATATTACTATTTACTATATGATTTATAATCTTATATTTTATACATAATTTTAAATTACAAAAGTTTGCAATTTAAACAATTTATTGATGACATAGTTACTAATCTTTAATTTTCTCAAAATTTTGCAAGTATAGATGATATAAGAAAAAAAATGTAATCAAATAGTGGATTTGTCAAAATTCATCTCCAATAAAAAGATATTGAGTAAAGTTGTAACATAAGACTAACCAATTTTGTGTTAAAACTTTGTCCCTTTCAATCCATTAGGCTAAAGAACTATAATACTAATAATTAGCTCTAAAACATAATCAAAAACCAAATCACAGACTTCGACTCACCAAAATGCTCAATCTTTTCGGAGCTCAAAACTCAAAGCAAGCTAGAAAGAACAGAAATGCAAAAATAAAAAAAATAAAATTGTTCTTTCTTTTCGTTTGGATACACTTATCTAGAAGCAAACATAAGCATGATCTACCAAAGTCCAACGACTACCATAATTGGTTTTCCATGCATGGTTTTCCAGATTGTGACGAATGGAATTTACCGTAGCATCAAGCATAGGGCAACTGTTAACTCAGCAAAGGAGAGGCTCTCCCTGGCCACATTTTACAACCCAAGACGAGAAGCAGATATTGGTCCAGCACCAAGCCTTATTACTCCAGAATCACCAGCATTGTTCAAGAGAATAGGTGCACGTGATTATTTAAGGGGATATCTCTCACGTGAACTCGATGGGAAGACATGCATTGATTGCATGAGGATCCAGAATGAGGAACAGAAAGGCACTTGAGAGTTGAGACATACCTTTGAGTTTAAATAAGGAAATAAATGGCATAAAACCTATATTGTATGTGTGCTAGTGGCTTGTCTACTAAGTCTGGTTTAATTAAATGCAAGACAGATTCAAATAATTGCAATATTCATTCTAAAATCGTTTGTTTTGCCAAAGCAGGACCAAGAGAACTTATAATTCCATAGTAGTAAATAATAGACCACTAGATTTACAGCATGCAAATAGCACAGCACATGCAATTGATTGACCTGCTAACTCTTGGGGATAATTAACTTGCAGAAATTGGAGGAAATCATTCTGCAATCTGAGAATTGGATATTAGGAAAGCATAAAAAGTTTGAAACCAATATGTAATGTAAATATACCTATATATCAACAATGCTTCACAAAAATTGAATATTATTTATGTCCTTTGTCAAAGCAAACGCCGCAAGCTTAGCTAGACTACCCGAGCTTAGAATTTCTCCGCAAATCAACTCAACTGATTTTAAAACAAAATTTTTGTATATTCTGCCATAGCAACCCCGGTATCAAATATGTCAACTGAAAATTTTCACCTACTCAAGCATTATATAAATCACACACCAAGAGAGAGAGATCAACAAATTACTGGAAAACATACTCAAAAACAAAGAATAAAAATAGAAGTAACATCTGATATTTTCAAAATGACAAAATTTAGCTACAAAATTGGTTATAACTTAAAACTACAACCTTATTTAATATATTTTTATTGGAGGTGAATTTTGACAAGCCATCATTAGATTACATTTTCTTCTTATATCCACTATATTTATAAAATTTCTAAAAAATTTAAAGATTAATAACTATGTCATCAATAAATAGTTTAAATTGCAAGTTTTTATAGTTTAAAATTATACATAAAATATAATCTTATAGATTATATATAGCAAATAATATCTTATTGTTACAAAATTTGATATGTGTATTAAAAGTATAAAAAACATGCAATCTAACACTTAGATTTTTGAAATATGTAGTAGTGATAATGATATTAAATAACTAATTTGTAACTAAACTTTGTCCTTTTCAAAATAGAAAATAAAGTACTGAAATTGTTAATATGTTACATATATCGCTAGGCTATGAGGACCAATGTCTTCATTCCTTATTCATGACCTGAAGTATATTAATCCCTAAATTTCAAGTTTTCAACAGTACCTTTACATGATAAATTTGTCATGTGTTATGATGGAACAGAGCAAAACCCTTATAGCAAGCATCAATGTAATCTTTGAACCTAACATTGACGCAGCAAAAAGAAATGTAAGGAAAAGCCTTAAAATAAGCGGCATACTAAGATTTATAGTAAGAAAGAAAGAGAATGACAAAAGAAGGAATGAACCTCTACACTATTTACACCACCAAAAAAATAAAGTTAGTTACTGTCAAATGCTATTCTACGAGGTTGAAGCTGCAATTTTTTTTCTGCAGTGGTCATAAATGGAACAAGTCTCATGTGATGACATGCACATGAAAGTATGTATGCAAGTTGCCATGTCACATCCTATTTATCAGAGGAAAAGTAAAATATGGTGTTCAATGGATTGTGATCCTTTGTAACAAAACGCTTTTCAGTGCATGCACCTTAAAAACATACTGAAGCATCTCAAAAAAGTGGGCTGACCAAACAAAATGGACCTTAATGGTTTAACATCACTCATCCCTCAATCTAACAACAGGTTATAATTTGGACTACAAGTATTGCTATCTATATATACAATCTGAGTAAGCAAAGAAAAATAACTAACTCCGTGAAGGAGGGAAAATTAGCTACAAACAATCCTAATCATCAAGCCACGTGTACAAGCTATAAGTGCTGGGTATGTCATGCTTCTATCCAAGTGGCAGAGCTCCTTCATACGTGTGAATGAAGTGTTCATGATAAGGAACGCCTCTAACAGCTAGCTCTGTACTTATCCAATTGCTCTGAATTTCAATTCCTTGAGCACTGCCCTGTTCTCCATCTCTGTTCTTATACCTGCTAATAGCTTGGTTGCATTCCTCCTTACTTTTAACAACTGAATTATTAAAGAGCGGAGGGTTTTCTCACAACCACAAGAACACGTCGTAGATAGAGAGGGGAGAGAGGCACCGAGCTCTCTACTGAGAGAGAGAAATTGGGTAAAATCTCTAGCTGTCTTGTGATTTGTTTTTGCTAGGATTTGTATTTATTCAGTCTATAGTAGTAAAAGGTAAATTTATGACTATTATTCAATTTGGAAGCAGGCCGAGAGTTGAAATCTAAGATGCTAAAGAAACAGCTATTGAGTTTGAGTTATTGTAAACTTTTAAGGAGAAATTTACCATTTTTAAGCCTAGACATAATTTTGAATTGCCAAGACTGTATAGCCAGACCAGCCAGCAAAATCTCCTAGACAAAGAGCTAAAGTGCTTCAGAGGGAAGCTAAGAGGCCAAAACAGAATGCTGATTAATCAAAACAACTAGCCAGAAAGGTAGGAGCAAGTAATAGACGCTAAACACCAATTCAAGAATCAAAACAATATGCAAAAAATTCCAAACCATAGACTAAACAACTAGTCCTAACGACTAGACGGCCTGAAGATGAGTCGAAACAGCAACCTGAAAGGTTTATGGACGAAACTTTTTGATGTCGCGGAAGCTTTGATGTCGCGGAAGCCTGAAGAGAAGCACACACAATGCTCTCTTCGATGGACAGAAACTAAACTGTTAGTTCCTAGGTAGTAAACCTCGAATCCACGAGGGGTTCCTTGAATCCACAAGGTGATAGGTCTGGAATCCACCAGAGAACACAAAAGACACAAGTCTGAATTTTTATTGATCATAAACTATGAAAAACGTTTACAGACTTAGAGGCCTATTTAAGGGCTCCTTAAAACTTGACATATAAGAAAATATAATCTAAAATAACTCCTAATTGATACCTAACCATAATAGGAACCAAATTTGACCTAAAAAGCATTAAATGCATCTAAAAACAAGGAAATAAATCACCTAAACCTAAAATAACGTTTTTTTACATAAAAATACCAGAAATAATAAATTACAATAATTAAATAGTAAATTGTGTCCTACATCAGACCCCTCCACTTGAAACAAACTCGTCCTCGAGTTCATCTCTTTGAAATTTGGAATCTCCCATGCCAAGAGAACAAATACGTTGAATACTTCATCTTTTTTGTCTTCTTGCCAAACTTGAAAGTCATTAATTGGGCAACTTGAATTTCTTCTCCCTTGATCTTTATGTAATTGACAATATTCACCAAATAAGAGTCAATGATCAAATCAAATCTTTCCACCCCAATAAAATCAATAAACTTTGTTTTGGTGTCTTCCAATAAAATAATAGGAGTTTTAATGTTGCAATCATCTAACTTGATTTCATCGAGGTCGTTGACAACTTCCTCTATAATTTCTTCTTTAATGGTCTCTACTATCTCAATCTCAAGATCTTTCTCTATAATAGGGTCTTCATTAATCTCCTCCACAATCTTGATTTTAGGTTCTTTTTCTATAACAAGGCCTTCATTAATTTCCTCATAAATCTCAATATTTTCTTCTTTGACTTCTCCATAATCTTCAAGAACAATATTTTCTTTAACATGTAATTCTTCCTTTAACGGTGGAATATTTGGCTCTTCAAAATAATTCAAGTATGAACTTCTTGGCCAATAATAATCTTGTATTGCATACGACAAGATTTCTTCACAATCCAAAGGATAAAATTTGATAGCAAGCATCTTTTTCATCCTTGGCCATGATCGAATTTTGTCTTTACCTTGTCGAATTCTATCAGATTGTACTCGTTCACACCAACATAAGGCATACTTACTAAGTTTACACAAAGCAAGTCCAACTTTTCTCTCATAACAAATATTCTCATAGTCAAATAAATCCTCTAGATCAAGTAACCAATCAAGAAAATCTTCTTTTAAAAAATAACCATTAAAATTTGCAATTCTCTTATAAGGTCTATATGAAATTTGCTTACCAATAGGTTGCCCATGAGTTATGTCTCCGTTGCAATTATCCCTATTGTTTCCATTCTTCAACGACACCATCCTAGCATAGATATTTGTGAGTGCTTGTTGTACGTCACGTAATACTCGCTAAGTTATTCGTCGTTGTTGTGGTGGTGGTTACCGTCTCGCCGGTTAGCCATCAGACCAGGGTAAGTCAAGGCTTTTATACCAACTGATGTCACGGAAGCCTGAAGAGAAGCACACACGATGCTCTCTTTGATGGACAGAAACTAAACTGTTAGTTCCTGGGTAGTAAACCTCGAATCCACGAGGGGTTCCTTGAATCCACAAGGTGATAGATTTGGAATCCACCAGAGAACACAAAAGACACAAGTCTGAATTTTTATTGATCATAAACTATGAAAAACGTTTATAGACTTAGAGGCCTATTTAAAGGCTCCTTAAAACTTGACATATAAGAAAATATAATCTAAAATAACTCCTAATTGATACCTAACCATAATAGGAACCAAATTTGACCTAAAAAGCATTAAATGCATCTAAAAACAAGGAAATAAATCACCTAAACCTAAAATAACGTTTTTTTACATAAAAATACCAGAAATAATAAATTACAATAATTAAATAGTAAATTGTGTCCTACATCACTTTTGATAATAAGAAAACTCTTGAATTGCATGATGTGGAGAATTTCGGGAAAGAATATATAGGAGAGCCAAGAAGTTATTGAAACTGCTATTGTAGAAATAGAAATAGACAAATTAGCTACTATTAGGCCTATTTTTATGCCAATTACAACTTAGTTAGCTACACATATTGTTGGGTGCACTGCACCATGGGTCCAGCCCACATGCTTTTTCAAGAGCTCATTTAATGAGCATGTCACTCCATGACTTGTGAGAAGTCTGACTTCTCTTAATGAGAAGTCAGCCAAAGTGTGTTGGACACGCTGAAGACAAAAGAAAAGAAAGAAGCAAAAGCGAGAGTCATTCGGCTATGGCAGAGCTGAAGAAAAGAGATTTGATTGAAGTAATGTCGAAGTAAGTGGCTTGCATTTATTGTGATTTGATGAGAAGAGTGTGAAATGAAGAAAAGAAGAAAAGGTGAAAGAAATAAAAGGGAAAGGCCATTCGGCCATTTGAAGATGTAGAGAAAAGAGGAGAAGTCCCAGGAAGTGAGACTGAGGACTAAGTGCAATCTGGCAGAACTGAGTGAGTGAGTGAGCAAGCAAAAGAGAAGAGAAAAATAGAGAGAGGAAGAGAAAGTTGTGAGAAATACACAGTGAGAAAGAGAACAGTGAGTGAAAAGAAAAAGATAGTTTTTTTTACTCAAGTTGTATCTCTAAGTGTTTTAATCTCTATTTAATATAGCGAAATTATTCGGAGTTTGTCCCATGGTTTTTCCCTTCAAGGAGAAAGGGTTTCCACGTAAATCTTTGTGTTATTGTGTGGTTGTTCTTTCCGCTGTGTTTGCTGAAATTTATTCACAGTTATATAGAATTTTTCCCAACAAGTGGTATCAGAGTGTAGGTTCGATTGGGAGCAATGGCCGGAGAAGAAGGAAAGACGTCAGGAATCGAGAAGTTTGACGGAACAGACTTTGGCAATTGGAAGATGCAGATCGAAGATTATTTGTGTGGGAAGAAATTACATCTTCCTTTTTTGGGAAGGAAACCAGATAGTGTGGAAGAAGAAGGATGGAGTCTTCTTGATAGACAAGTGCTAGGTGTTGGGAATTCAACCGAAATTCCAACCTGTGAGAAACAAAAAAAGAAAAAAAAAATAGAGAAAACACATGTCAAAGAAAAAACAATTACACGCACAAGACAGTATTTACGTGGTTCGGCAATTTGCGTATGTCCACAAAGTTGCAGGGATTTCAATATTATCAGGGAAAAATATAAAGTACAGCTACCGTGTTTTTCTCTCTCTCTAAAACACGACAAGACAGTAACAAAAGCCTTCGCTCTATGGACTGAGCCTCAAAAAATCTCCCATTAAAAACCACACAACATTATTCGGGTTAGGTCGGATCATCAACCGGATCAAACATAAACTAGGCTCCATAAAGCCCAACCCTTGGAGTTATACGATTAACTCTGACAAAATCAGTTGCACACAACGTTATGAAGGAAAAGACCACAGTGGATCTGATGAAGGCATTGTCTAGTATGTACGAATAGCCTTCGGCTAACAATAAGGTGCATCTGATGAAGAAGTTGTTTAATCTGAAGATGGTGGAAGGTACTCTTGTGGCTCAACATTTGAATGAGTTTAACACCATCACAAATCAATTGTCCTCCGTAGAGATTGATTTTGACGATGAGATTCGTGCATTAATTGTTTTGGCTTCTTTGCCAAACAGTTGGGAAGCCATGAGAATGGCAGTGAGCAATTCTACAGGAAAAAGAAAACTCAAATATGATGATATTTGAGATTTGATTCTAAGTGAAGAGGTTCGCAGAAGAGATGCTGGTACAAATAATGCACAAGATCAAGCTCTTGTTATGGAGAATAGCGGCAGAAATAGAAGCAGAGGGGTTGATGATCGGGCCAAATCCAATGATGAGTCACAATCAAAAGGTAGATCTTAGTTTAAAGAGATGAGAGAATGTTTCCATTGTGGGAAAAATGGTTACATAAAAAGAAACTATTGGCATTGGAATAAAGAACAAATTGAAGAGAAAGATGAAAAGAATGACAATGAGAAGAATATTGCAACAGTTGTGTTTCATGAGGATGTTTTAATACTCTCTCTTGAAGAGAAAAAATGTAAGCATGTCGCTGAGAATGATGTTAAGTGGGTTGTTGATTCAGCATCTTCCCACCATGTAATTCCCACAAAAAGGTTGTTCACCACATACAAATCAAGCGACTTTGGTGTTGTGAAGATGGATAACTCCAGTTACTCAAAAATTGTGGGAATTGGTGATGTGTGCATCAAGACCAATGTTGGTTGCATGTTGATATTGAAGGATGTGAGGCATGTTCCAGATTTTAGGATGAATGTGTTGTCTACTTTGGCTTTGGATCAAGCAGGTTATAGTAACCATCTTGGCAATCGAAGATGGAAACTTTGTAAAGGATTATTAGTTATTGCTAAAGGATGTGCTTGTTGTGGCATGTACAGAACTCATGTGAGGGCTTGTAAGAAAAAGTCTAATGCAGTCAAAGTTTTTGAGAAAACTCCATAGTTGAGAGTTGATAGTAGTGTTGTTGCAGCCAAGAGAGTAAAATTCTCTCTACCTGAAAGTGATTTAAATGAGAAAGTGATATTTGATGAAAAATATCATGATACTAGGAAGAATGATGAAGTGAAAGTTCATGAAGGTCTTGATCAGGGGGAGCCAAGAAATTGGATTAAGGATATCCAAAGTGATATAAATTCTTTGAGAAAGAAAGGTATTAATTTTGATGAAATTTTCTCAGTGTTAGTGAAAATGTTAGGTTCTAAAGACTTAGGATTTGATGTATTTAGAACTCTAATGTGTAATGTTGGCAAACCATGATCAAAACAATATGTTTAGTCTTATTTAGGCTTGCTCAAAGTTATATATTTTATGTAAAATTGGAATCGAGAGGCTGCAGATGCATTGGTACATTTCGGCCTGGCTCGATCGATCGAAAGTTAGACTCGATCGATCGAATCTCAGGCAAAATGTTTTTCTGCAAAATTTTCCAACTCAGCCCTAACTCATTAAACATTTTGAGTTTTCTGTTTTTACCCTAGGTGTTAGGATATATGTGTTCTCACTTGTTCAGAACATATGTCACTTATTTATGTAAATTGGCTAAATCCTTTGACAAAACGCACTCTACTTGTAATTGGATAGTTCTAAGTGTTTTTAATACTTCAAGAAACAAGGTTTCAAGGTCAAGTGTTGAAGTCATCAAGTCTGTCCAAGAAAAAGCAAGCTGAAATGCAAATTCATTAAAGCTCAACACCTGCTCGATAGCTACCTCAACACCTGCTATCTGTCGAGATTTATAATTTCAAATTTTCTAATCTGATTTTCTTGGGATCTATGAATATGCTTTTGGGCCTTCTTTTCTCCAAACCCTAAACATATAAAAGGATTGTTTTAAGAGCCGTCAAGAAGAACACAAGTTACAAAAGCATTAAGCAATCTCTATTCAAGCAAATTGTGATCAAAGACGAAATTCTTGACCTAGTTCATCTTCTCTGAAGAAGTTGCTGTGTATTTGCACCAAAGGGTTTTGTGACCAAGCATCTTCCTGATCTTCATCGTGTAGGATGAACTGAAGAACTTTGTAAGCAACCTCTCTTCCTTAAGTTGGTGTTTTGAAGTCGCGTACTGGGATCCGCGCATTAGTTAGTCACGTACTTGGGAGTCGTGCATCAAAGGTGGAAATTGTCACTACAGATCAAGTCCAATTAGGTATGGGGGTAAGGGTTCAACTGTAGGTTGGTAAGGTACTTGGGATTCCTTTACTTGTAACCACTTGATTTGATAATGGTAGAGTTTCGGGAGTGGTGACCTCAAAATCACCCGATAGGGCTTTTGCCGCGAGGTTTTTCCCCATTCGTAAACAAATTACCGTGTTATTTAATTTCCACTGCATATTTAGTTTTTGGTGATTTGTTTGTGCTTCCACGTATTTGCATGTTAAATTAATTAATTAATAACTTGGCTAATTAATTAATTGGTTTAATCACAATGGGTCATTCAATTTGTGGCCTATCACTAGGTATAAAAGGCAAAACCCTAACCACGTTTTTTAGATTTCTCTGGTTGTGTTGTTGCTCATACTTTGTGGTTTGTGTGAATCTCTTATGAGATCCTTGAGGAGCTTTCCTTCACATAAACTTAGGGTTTTCTAGGTAAAGATATTTTTCAACACCTTGATGATAAACTCAGTTGCTGCCATTGAAGCTTAAAGAATAACAAGCGTGGGTGCTTGTAACTTATGGAGAATCCAAGAAAGAAGGAGTCTGTGGATTCGGAGCTTGCACATGGTCGTGTCAGTAAGTTCTACTGGTGGGTAGCATTAGGAAATCAAGTGGGGAGCTTGTAAGTCCTTTTGTATGAACTTCGATTCTTTCGCATAGTGGATTCAAGTTTACCTTAAGGATAGCTAGGTCAAATCCTCCCCAGGCTTTTACCGTGTGGTTTCTTGGGTTATCATATCTTGTGTTATTTATTTTTCTGCTGCTTTATATTCTTGATATGATTGTGTGATTGTGATAACCTAGAATTGCATAAATTGACTAAATTAATTACTTGGCCAATTAACTAGGTTAATCTGGTTGGTTTAAAGGGGTCTAAAACCGTTCAAGAAATAATGAAGAAGGTTGAGTCTGGTGTTGGCTTGGCTGGAATGAATTTTACCTAAAGATTTGGATTGAAGATCTCCTCCGTAGTGGGCTAGAGGGGGAGATTGTTAGGTGCACTGCACCATGGGTCCAACCCACATGCTTTTTCAAGAGCTTATTTAATGCGCATGTCACTCCATGACTTGTGAGAAGTCTGACTTCTCTTAATGAGAAGTCAGCCAAAGTGTGTTGGACATGCTGAAGACAAAAGAAAAGAAAGAAGCAAAAGCAAGAGTCATTCAGCTATAGCAGAGCTGAAGAAAAGAGACTTGATTGAAGTAATGTCGAAGTAAGTGGCTTGCATTTATTGTGATTTGATGAGAAGAGTGTGAAAGGAAGAAAAGAAGAAAAGGTGAAAAAAATAAAAGGGAAAGGCCATTCGGCCATTTAAAGATATAGAGAAAAGAGGAGAATTCCCAGCAAGTGAGAGTAAGGACTAAGTGCAGTCTGGGAGAACTGAGTGAGTGAGTGAGCAAGCAAAAGAGAAAAGAAAAATAGAGAGAGTAAGAGAAAATTGTGAGAAATACACAGTGAGAAAGAGAACAATAAGTGAAAAGAAAAAGATAGTTTTTTTTTTTTTTTTTTAACTCAAGTTGTATCTCTAATTTTTGTAATCTCTATTTAATATAGTGAAATTATTCGGAGTTTGTCCCGTGGTTTTTCCCTTCAAGGAGAAAGGGTTTCCACGTAAATCTTTGTGTCATTGTGTGGTTGCTCTTTCCGCTGTGCTTGCTGAAATTTATTCACAGTTATATAGAATTTTTCCCAATACATATTATGCTACAACATGCAGAAATCAAAACAAAAGAAAATAGTAACATGAGAGTAGAGATCACAGAGCAGGAGGGTAGGATTGTCATCCATGTTGTCCAAAGGGAACTTGGAAATTGGAATGTGAAACAAAAATAGATTGGCATGAATGGGAACTCATGACATTCAATTTCTAACCTTTTTTTTTTCTTGAGTTGTACATAATTACACAAGGAACAATACCAAATCTGATTTTTCATTCTTGATAATTTTGTCGCCATGGTTGAAAACATAAAAGGAACTTCCAATCTTATCATTGCTACCTTAAACAAAGAAGGTGAAGTATCAAATTCATTCTTATAATGTCACTCTAAGGATGCTGTTTAATAAACTGAGGACATTAGTACTTCAACATTTCAAAACTCAAGCTCGAGTTTGCACCAACTAAGGGAGATTGAAGCTGTTAGAAATTTAGACCCCTTAAACCAACTAGATTAACCTAGTTAATTAGCCAAGTGATTAACTTAGTCAATTTATGCAAATCTAGGTTATCACAAACATACAATCATATCAAGAATATAAAGCAGAGGAATAATAAATAACTCAATAATATGATCACCCAGGAAACCACACGGTAAAAACTTGGGAGGATTTGACCTAGCTATCCTCAAAGTAAACCTGAATCCACTATGCAAAAGAATCAAAGTTCATACAAAAGGACTTACAAGCTCCCCGCTTGACTTCCTAATGCTAACCACCAGTAGAACTTACTGATACGACCACGTGCAAGCTCCGAATCCACGGACTCCTTCTTTCTTGGATTCTCCAATCAGCTACAAGCACCCACGCTTGTTATTCTTTAAGCTTCAATGACAGCAACCGAGTTGATCATCAAGATGTTGAAATAATCTCTACCTTGAAAACCCTAAGTTTATGTGAAGGAAAGCTCCTCAATGATCTCACAAGAGATTCACACAAACAGCAAAATATGAGCAACAAAGACTTAGAGAGGTTTGGGTACAAAACCCAAGATACAAAAGAGGCACACTCTTCTCTCTTACAAAAGTCGCAAAAATGTGACTTTTGTAGATCTGAAACCCTAATCCTTAATGGGCTTAAGCTGCTATTTAGGCAGACTTAAAATTCTACAGATACGATTTTCGATTGATCGAGCCTGTTCTTCGATCGATCGAACCAGGCAGAATATGAAGTCTTCTTCCTGCAGCTTGTATGTTCTTGAATCTTGACTTGAATCACCTTGAGCATTGTTTAATAAAACCTATAGACTCTAAGATCTATATCTAGATAAGTTTGTGTACACGATTTGCCAATTGTTCTAAACATTTAGAACCTAACAAACTCCCCCTTTGGCAATTCGTGACAAAACCTTCATACAAAATGAAATGCTCAAATACAAGAACAACCCAATACAATAAAATGTCCATTATAACAAATTCAACCCAACTACTATCCATCAATTGCAAGTATAGACAGCAGCTCAATTGAATCAACCTGTATATTTCCTGAAACACTAAACAAAACGCATAGACACATGTGTGGAAAATACAAGTAAACAAAAATAAATTCTTGATTTCACATAACACAAAATAAAGACATATACCAATAAAGAACTCATAAGTATAAATCAATAAGAAATGAAACAAGAAACATATAAATCAAAATAAATTCTAACTCTCCCCCTAAGTTAGATACATCAAAAAGTTTTTATATTCTCCCCCTAAACAAAACAAACAGGTCATGTATCCCCCTTTTTGTCATGTATTGACAAAGACTACCTAATCAGAAGATAGACAGAAAATATATGCAACAGAGTAAGAGAAAATAAAGACAACTCCTCCTAATAAGAGCAACAACTCCCCCTAAAAACCACAAAGGTTAAAAAAAAATTTCTCCCCCTATAAAAATAGGAAAAACAAAACATGTTTTGAGAAAAACTGTTTTGGGGAAAAATAAAGGGGGGTGGGGATAAATAAAAAGACACAAACCAAGTTTTTTTAAAAGAAAAACTAAGTTGAGGATACGCATGAAGAAAAAAATATTCTCTCTTTCAAAAAAATGCAAACATGGCACTATGTGACCCATAAACAGTTGCATGAGTAGAGAAAATATTTGCACATTGATTATCCATCATATCTTTTAAGAAAAAAAATTTTGTAGTTCACACATAAGAAATTGCATATACTAGAATGTACAAAACTCAAAAATTAATCAATCAATTTTTAAATCAAGTTGAGTACCCAATTTAGCAAAGACTATGCATGTTATGTGTGAAAACAATGAGAGATATGACTGCAAAACTGCAAAATGGATACAAAAACAATGCAATGCAAGTGAATCCTAAACACAAATGATGCATGAAAAAAATTTTCTTCAAAAACATAGAAACTGAAAATTTTTCAATTTCTATCGATCAAGAATCGATCGAACATCAATCGAGTCAAGCAAACTTAAACCAAAAATTTTAATTGCAATTTCGATTGGTCGATAAACAGGTTCGATCGATCGAAAGTCTGGAAAAATCAGATTTTTTAAAACAGAGCATTTTAATGCAGAAACTCCTCAAAGCACATTGTTTTATAAAAAAAATGCATGAATATGAGACGAAAAGTTTTTCAAAAATACTTGAATTCAACCTAGATCTTCCAAAATCAAGATTTTCAATCAATTTGTCCTCAAAGCACAAACATTAAACACATTTTGCATTAAAATCAAGAAACTTTTAATCTTAGATGGCCACAACAAAATCACACACAATATAATGTACCAAGTTTAGCAAAGAGTAACTTGTGTAGTGTGTGCAACTAGCAAAAACTTTGAGATACATGTAAAGTGATATATGAATAGTAATTAATCACAATGTCTACAAAATTCATCACATAGAATTTAAAAGAGACTATCACCTAAATAGTTATATCCTATAACTCCCACATCTCCTAGAACATAAGCTTGCAATCATGTAAGTTTCTTGAATTTTGCCTCATAATGTACACACCAATTTTAATTATGTGATTTGGCATCAAGCCTAATAGTACACACCAATTTTAAGCATTAAGCAATAAAACTAAGGCTACACCTTTTTTTTTTTTTTTTTTTTTTTTGCATGTGTTACACTTTCTCGAGTACAGAATCTTAAAATATGCACTAAGGTGTTCATGATTGGCTAGTGAACAGTGGTGAGATGGTTATTTATGCCTTTCTCAAAAGGTTCAAGTCCGACAGTCAAAGACATGTGACTTCAAGATCAAAACAAAGTGATCAAAAACTATAAACATCTTTCCCACACAATATGCACTACAAAGCTCAACTAGTAAAGTGCAATAAATAAGCTCATCAAAGCTAAACAAGGTACATAAACTTGTTATGTAAATATAATATGGTCAATTCTTGATTATAAATCCAAGATGTGTAATACAAAACACAAAAAACTTTTTGGTTTAAAAAAATTTATGACCAAAGACAAAAGCACACATTATGCTAAATGAACAATGTAAAGCTATGCATGATAGTGCTTATTAAACTATAAATGGTACACAAACAAGAAATATCAATTTCTTAATTAACCCTTGAGTACATGTACAAACTAGTACATACTCACAAAATCAGAAAAAACTTAGCACTTATATAACACACACTATTCAAATTTCTTCACAATGTCAAGCATGTTCTAAATCAAGAGAAAGATATCATAACTCATGTAATTCTCAAAAAGAAAAAACTAGACACAAAATAAAATATTTTTGTCTTTTGAAATTTTCAATGTTTTTTGGATTTTTTTTTTTTAAATATAAACAACCAAAAACAGAAACAAAACATATCCACAAATAATTGAAAGCATTAAATCAGGGACAAGTCAGCAACACTCACCTTAGAGAATCTTTTCACCAATTTAGCATGAGTCTTCGGCTTTGTAGGTGAAAATCCATGAGAAGTAGAGTGTATTTGAGGAATTACACCAATCTTCTGAAAAAGACTAAAATCCTGCAAATTCCTTTCACAAGCCAACAAACTCAAATTTTTCAAAAGAATATGAAACAATTTATATGGACTTATGGCAGGAGAAATATCATCACATATCCTAGATTGAAACAAAGAATGCTTAATTTTCAATATATGACAATTAGGACGAATGTGACCACGAACAACACAAAAGTGGCAAACATGAACAAATTTAGGAACATCAGTATTCCTAACAGCAAATCTAGTCTCAGATTTAAATAATTCCTTACGAAGAGTTTCAAAAGCATCAAAAAAATCAACAGAAATAATAGTGTCCTTTTTATTCAAAACATCACAGGCATCAATAAAATTAGCAGAAGCATGAGCAGAAACATGATCAGAAAGACACTTCAAATTATCCATGACAACAGGGGTCAAGGATCAGCTCTTAGATCAAAAGATCTAAAACAGAAGAGTTATCCACTTTGATAACACTTGTTAGAAATTTAGACCCCTTAAATCAACCAGATTAACCTAATTAATTAGCCAAGTGATTAACTTAGTCAATTTATGCAAATCTAGGTTATCACAAATATACAATCATATCAAGAATATAAAGCAGCGGAATAATAAATAACTCAATGATATGATCACCTAAGAAACCATACGGTAAAAACCTGGGGAGAATTTGACCTAGCTATTCTCAAGGTAAACCTGAATCCACTATGCGAAAGAATCGAAGTTCGTACAAAAGGACTTACAAGTTCCTCGCTTGACTTCCTAATGCTACCTACCAGTAGAACTTACTGACAAGACCACGTGCAAGCTCCGAATCTACGGACTCCTTCTTTCTTGGATTCTCCAATCAGCTACAAGCACCCACGCTTGTTATTCTTTAAACTTCAATGGCAGCAACCGAGTTAATCATCAAGATGTTGAAATAATCTCTACCTTGAAAACTCTAAGTTTATGTGAAGGAAAGCTCCTCCATAATCTCACAAGAGATTCACACAAATCGCAAAATATGAGCAACAAAGACATAGAGAGGTTTGGGTACAAAACCCTAGATACAAAAGAGGCATACTCTTCTCTCTCACAAAAGTCGCAAAAATGTGGCTTAGGTTTTCTTTATATAGTGGGAGAAATAGATCTAAAACCCTAATCCTTAATGGGCTTAAGCTACTGTTTGGGCAGACATAAAATTCTGCAGATACGATTTTCGATTGATCGAGCCTGTTCTTCGATCGATCGAACCAGGCAGAATATGAAGTCTTCTTCCTACAACTTGTATGTTCTTGAATCTTGACTTAAATCACCTTGAACATTGTCTAATAAAACCTACAGACTCTAAGATCTATATCTAAACAAGTTTGTGTTCACGATTTACCAATTGTTCTAAATATTTAGAACCTAACAAAAGCAACCGTCATAGTTCTAGGAAAAACAAAATTAAATACCTTGAAATTCAAGAATTGTGATCTAGTTTCAATGTTGGGTCATCTAGGCACCTTTAATAGACTACATTCTAGTTTCTTTGTGATGTTTGTAGTTCAAATCGCATCTCCTTCTCTCCTACTATCTACTTATCAAAAAAAAAGGTACTAAGTTTGTTTAAGCTAGAAAGCTACTGGTACAATTTTAATTAAGTTTTACTATAATAAAGGTATTCCTGTAATTTCTAGATTTTATGGAGCAGAGCATATAAAATGTCTATGATTCTTATTTTATATTTGTTTTGAGACATTTTTCTGTTTGGTAAGTGCTTAATTTTCTTTGTTATCAAAAGTCCTAGTTGGTGTGCGCACCAGAATTTCTTGTTGATCTGATTGATCATACTTAACACCGATTGATGTTATTGGATGTTGATACTTTTTAGAATTAATATTTTATCTGCTCTAATTTTTTTACCTACACATGTTCCCCTTGAGAACGCTTTTGTAATCTTTCTAGGAAAAGGTTTTTTGTGAGGCCCAGTGTTTCTAGGAAAAGGATTGGCAATAGTCTATAAGGCTTCCTCATGGTCAACAAATATAGAGATTAAATTTTATAAAATTCCAAAACCAGATTTTAAGCTCTAAGGGTGTGATTGCTTAGGAAAGTGGGAGTAGCTGGGATTTATCTTTCTTTATTTCACATTCAAATAATTCAATGTTACAACACCAAAAAGCCATCTACTCCCTCAACACCTATATTTAAAATCCAATATTTTCATTTCCTACATCCTAAAATATCAAACAAAACTCATGACATGGTCAAAATTCCTGATTTAGAGCAGAATTTCTAAAGACCCTACATGGCCAGTAAAGTTTTTGTCTTGTGTAAAGACCAATTCAAAGGTTGATTAGCAACTAAGTAAAGGGGTAAAAGAAAATTTGGTAGGAAAAAACCTTTGTAATGTTAAGCTGTTTTCATTGCATACTTCACATCCATTCTACTTCTTTAGCATTATCAAATTTTTGAACTTAAAGAAAGTGTTTTAACTTTTAAAATAGAAAACTTTAGAAAGACTTCCATGCTCACATTCTTAAAGAAACATGACCAAAATGACAAATCAAAGCCAAAATTGTCAAGTTACTTGACCAATGACCTCTTGACTTATATTTCAACCTCTTTCCCTTGTAAGAAGAGCAAGGAGGGTTGAAATATACTCAACAATAAAAAATTAAAACCTTTAAAAAAATTTAAAAAGTTCAGATACATGCTCCAAGAACCCAAAAAAAAAAAAAACAAAACAAAACAAAACAAAAATTTACAGATACGTACTCCACTACAAATTCAAATACGTTGTTAAATGTCAGGTACTTATAGATACGTACCTAGAAAGCACGGACGCGGCTGGGAGGGTGCCGCACCCGAGTCCCCCGAGTCTGACGCGGCTTGACGCGGGACGCGGCGACTCGCGGTGGTCTGATTTTTTTTTTCTCGGATTTGAGCCAACGAGGCTCGATTCGCGCCGACGAGGCTCGATTCGGCCAGAATCGGTCAATATCGGCCATATCAGATCATATCGGCCGGCGACCGATACGGCCGAAATATGCCAGAAACGGCCGAAACAGGCCGATATCGGCCTTGAAACTTGCCAGAACAGTCGAAATTCTGACCTCAGAGGCATTGTAATGTGTTTCTTGTCTTCTTCTTTCTTTGTTTTGTGAATCAAGGCATAACAATGTGTTTTTTATGAATATTTTAATAGTAAAATATATAGAAAATATAAATAAAAATATTTTTAATAATTTTTTAATCGCCGAGTCTCGCCGCACCCGCACCCTACTTTTCCAAAAATTGCCGAGTCCTGCACCCACACCCGCACCCGCACCCGAGTCTCAAAACGCACCCGTGCTTCATAGATACGTACTCCATTTTTTCTGCAAACGATGTAGGACTGTTGATTTCTTATACCTTGAAGGTTTGGTGTAATTTATTTAAAACGAAAGGGAAGTTGGAACTTGGCAGTTGGCAGTTGGCAGTTGGCAGAGCATGTATGTACGTATATAGAAATATGGGGAAGGCAAGTAGGTTTCTTAAGAAAATTGTGATGTTAACGGGTCTTGTAGCAGCGGGTTCACAATTTTTTTTCTAGGGGGTCAATAGCGTTGGAAGTAAGAATAGTTTGGAGAGAAGGTTTATTTATTTATTTTGTTTAACGAAGAAACAATTTTAACAATAATGCTACTAAATATTAATGCAACACTTTCATAATAAAATTTAGGTGACAAGTTGTTATAAGTATATAAAAAAGTGATGTCAATTATGAGTTAGATAAAAACCAATTATAATATACAACTTGACCTTTTTTGTAAAATTATATTGAAAATAGCACTAAGATAATTATATTTAAGCTTATTTCAACTAGTTTCAAACAAAATTTAGGTTTAGAGGTTGAAATTTTTTATATAGGGGTTAAAAAAAATTATAGATAGTGTTTTTTTTTTTTTTTTTGGGTTGGGGGGGGGGGGGGGGGGGTGGGGGGGGGGGGGTGGCGCCCAGGTCAGGGATTCAATGAACCCCCTGGCTGGCTGTAGCGCCGCACATGTGGTAGACCTTTTCAACTCTTGGTATAAATTTAAAGTTCACGGTTCTCTGTTCAGGAGCTAAGACTTTAAGCTCTTTCTCTTTGGGTTTTCCTGGAGCTATGGAACCAGAAATAACGACGCTAGGGAGCTCTATCCCAGTTCCTTGTGTTCAAGAGCTAGCAAAGGAGACGACAAGCACAGTCCCACCACGTTATGTGCGTTTTCCTAATGAGCCTCCCATCATATCTGACACCACTTCTCTACCCCAAGTCCCAGTCATCGACATGCAAAGGTTATCTTCTGCAGAATTTAAGGACACAGAGTTGGAGAAGTTACACTATGCAAGCAAGGAATGGGGTTTCTTCCAGGTTATCCTCTCTCTCCCCCTCTCTCTCTCTCTTTCTGTGGAAAGAATGTTTAGGAGTGGAAAAACTGTACCTGTCTTACTGAATCTGAACAAACATGATCAAAATAATCGGTGGTTAAGTGGTCAAAAAAAGAATTACAGAAAGAGATAAGATATGATTTGATGTAAAACATGACAAAGTGAGAAGAAAACTCTTCCTAACAAAAAAGAGTTGACTTTACTCTGTTTTTGATTTCCTATTTTATTTCTTATAGTACGAGACTGTACGACTGTACAAGGACAGTAGATTATACAACTTTTAGAGTTACAAACTTGGTCAGGCCACAAAGAAGAGTTGGCATTCCATATTGTTCTGAAACTTCTGAGTTTATAATTATCTTTTTTTTTCTTTAATATAAAAAACTAGTTTAAATATATTTTAGTTTGAATGGAGTTTATTCCTCTTGTGCAGTTAACTAATCATGGGGTGAGCATTTCATTGGTGGAAAAGGTGAAAGTAGGCATTCAAGAACTCTTTAATCTGCCAATGGAAGAGAAGAAGAAGTTATGGCAATTACCAGGAGATATTGAGGGGTTTGGACAGGCCTTTGTTGTGTCTGAGGAACAAAAGCTTAATTGGGGAGACATGTTCTATATGGTCACACATCCAATCCATTTGAGAAAGCCTCACTTGTTCCCCAAGATCCCACTCACATTCAAGTATCTCTCTCTCTCTCTCTCTCTCTCTCTCTCTCTCTCTCCAGAATAATTGGTACTTCTTTTATTTTTTTTCCTTGACTCATTAATTTGTACCCTTTTTTTATTAATTATTTTCAAGAACTTATTTTTAAAAACAAAACAATTTATATCTATCTCACAATAATTGGTACTTCTTTTATTTTTTCATGATTTAATAATTTGTACATTTTTTTATTAATTGTTTTCAAAAACTTATTTTTTAAAACAAAACAATTTATATGGTATTTCCTGGTAAACCATAAGCTAACATTAACACTAAGAATTCACAAGTCTGTTACAATGCATATTAGCCTTACCAAAGCCAAAATAGTGTCCACCACAGGCGGTGGGTTACAAAAAACAGCAAAACTATACAAGGATTGCGCTCCTAGTTTAGCCAATGCATCAGCATGCATCAGCGCACTGGTTGGCTTCACAATAAGCATGGATCACGCGCTTGTTTGGGAACTCCTTCAATAGGTTCCTGCAATCAGTTAAGAGTGGTTCCATTAATAAATTTCCAACTCTGCCTTTGTGGATGATGGGGAATCCCAAATATCTACCAAGATTATTGGTTGCAAGGATCCCCAGTCTCCTACAAATACTCCTTTTCCTCCTTGCAGTGACATTAAGAGAAAGAAGACTCTAGAATTTCCATAATTGACCTTTTGCCCAGCCAGGTTACAAAAATTGTTGAGAACTTCCATAATGGCATTGCAATTCTTGGTATTAGCTTTGGCAAAAAGCATAATGTCATCTGCAAAGAAAACATGGGAGAAGCTAGGACCTCTTCTGGAAGCTCTGACCATATCCCACTTATTTTCTTCACAGATTTTGGTAATTTGAGCCCCAAGAAATTCCTTGCATAAAAGGAACAGATAGGGTGAAATGGGATCACCTTGTCTGATTGCCCTTGAGGGACAAAAGGGTTGAAGTTTGCTTCCCTTGAAGAGTAGAGAGGTTGATGTTGTTGACACGCAGCTTAGGATTAACTTAATAATGTTCTCAGGGAACCCAAAGTGAATAAGCACCATCCTAATGAAACTCCACTCCAAATGATCATAGGCTTTCTCCAAGTCTATCGTCACCACCATATAACTATCTTTACCTCTCCTTTTCCCAAAAGGGTAAATAAGTTCTTGGGCAATGATTACATTATCTGCCCCTCTTCTCCCTTCAAGGAATGCAGCTTGCATTAGAGATATGTGTCTTGGTAGTAGGGGTCTAATTCTCTAAACTAGGATTTTAGAGATAATTTCGTAAACAGTATTGCATAAGCTTATAGGTCTGTATTGGCTAACTATCTCAGGTCCCAATTGTTTAGGGATCAAAGCAATAAGAGTTTGGCTAAGGTAGTCAGGAACTTTCTGATTAGCAAAAATTTTCTTCAGTTCACTTCTCACTGATTCCCCAACCATAAGCCAAAACCTCTGATAGAAACCAACAAGCATTCCATCACTTCCCGGGGCTTTGTATGGCTGCATGGATCTAAGGGCATCCCATATCTCTTTATCAGAAGGCATCAGACCCACAGAGTTGACTTCATTCTCATCTAGCCTCATGCACCACTCAGAATCCCAGCTCTAAACCAAAGGGCATGCAGTTTGGTCAATCTGGTATAGTTTTACAAAACTATTGGTAAAAACCTCTTGGACTTGTTCCACATTATGAATCCAAACTCCCTCATCATTCAAAATTCTGGTAATTCTGTTCTTACTCCTTTTAGCCAGAGTAGTCAAATGAAAATATGAAGTGTTTCTCTCCCCAAAAATGGTCCAATTGACCCTAGATTTCATTGCCCATAGTTCTTCTTCAAGCTATAAAATCTCATTATATTCTTCAGATAGCGGCTCTTGGAGATTAATCAGGAAGCTATTAGGATTATTGGCAGAAGCTCTCTATGCTCCTAGCAATCTTGCCATGATCTGTCTCTTCCTCACAAATATATTTCCAAAGACTTCTTTATTCTAAATTAGGGTTTTGTGAGTGAATCTAGTGACAGCTCCAGCTAGATCATCTTCCATGCTAGCCCAAGATTCCCTAACAATGGCTGAAAAGTCATTATGGCTCAGCCACATGGGTTGGAATCTAAAAGGACGATTGGAGGTATTAGTCAGATTAAGGCACAGATTAAGCAAGAGAGGGCAATGATCAGAGTTAACTCTGGCTAGATGAGTTACATTAGCTTCAGGAATAGAAGATTTCCCATCAGGGTTAGCCCAAACTCTTTCAAGTCTACATTAGATGAGACCCCCCCCCCCCCTAACTCTCTCTTGTTAATCCAAGTAAATTTAGGCCCTGAGAACCTCAAATCCAT
Source organism: Quercus suber (assembly GCF_002906115.3). Taxonomy (NCBI): domain Eukaryota; kingdom Viridiplantae; phylum Streptophyta; class Magnoliopsida; order Fagales; family Fagaceae; genus Quercus; species Quercus suber. The sequence goes on along the minus strand of NW_027069773.1, from coordinate 711,321 downwards.
CATCTGACAATCATTCATACAATCTAGAATAGACCTCACTCTTCTTAGACAGATAGGACCCCCAGCCTTTTCCCCCTAAGTAATAACCTCATTATAAAGTCCCCCATCAGAGCCCAAGGGAGATCATGCAAAGTGGCTATCAATTTAAGGTTTTCCCATAACATGCATCTTTCTACAAACCTAGAACTAGCATAAATGGCACTAATAATCTAGCTAAGGGATTGAGACCTTACCCAGATAATGGCATGGATCTCTTGTTCAGTTGAAGCCAGGACTTCCACTTGCACCAAATTAGTCCTCCAAAGCAGCCAAATGCCCCCAGCAAAGCCAATAGTATCTACTACCACCGACCCATCAAAAGGCAGGGATTCAATCATCTCGACAGCCTTAGCACCACTCATTCTAGTTTCTGTAATCACCATCAGAATTGGAGCATGCCATTCCACCAAGTCCATCACTATCTTTCTGAATTGGGGTTTCATAGCACCCTTATAGTTCCAAATCAGAATATTCATTATCTTGAATGGGGTTTTTGCAGAATCAAAATGCACCAAGGAAGAAGAATCCTCAGTGTCTCTCAATCTCCATGCTCCCATCACCTCTGCCTTCCTCACGAAACTCTCTCGAAATAGAGTGATCAAGTGGTGCACTATTCCCATCTCTCTAATTGTTGCTTTGGTGAGAATGGTGCCCTGATTTTGGCTCCTGCAAATTGGATCATCTTCACCCTGTGCAAATTCCCCTTCAAAGAGCATTCCACAGGTTTGTCTTAAAGGATCTTCCTTACTGTAATCACAGGTTCCATCCAATCCTTTTCTACCTTGGTCAGAGATTTTTCCAAGATTAGCACACTTGAACTTGTCACTGACAAGCTTGAGCTTGTTGGTGGAAGGGCTTGAACTGCTGGTCTGTCCATGACAAACCATAGATTATGGGTCAACACCCATGCCTTGTTCATCAAAGAAAGGTACCCCAACTCTCTGCTCTCCTTTGTCAAAGGAAACATATTTTTCATTGCTAGCATCAGCTCCAGGTTGAACCACCCCCCGAATTTCCGTTGGGTCCTACCTTACGAATTGATTATCTCGTCTCCGATTGGTACAATTTTGCCCCTGTAGAACAACACCCACCTTTCTGTTCTCTCCATGGTTACTAAAGCCCAGGGCGTTAGACTCCCCTTCTTTACCTGTTTTTTCTAGTCTTGCTTCAGACCTAGCTACGTTTGAAAAAGAAAAAGGGCTTTGGCTCAACCCAGTATCCTTTGATGGGCTTGTACTAGCCCCAAACACAAACATGCCCTCTTCCATACCCAGGCCCATTATGCTTTTTTGATTTCCAACAATAACTTTGGCCTTTTGTCTGGGGTTGGCACAAGATCCATTCCTATTTGAACCTTTTCTATCAACTGTCTTATTATGATAAGACAAGGTGTTCTTAGACTCTTCCCTAGGTGACCTGGTAGCCTAGATTTGTGGCGCCTTTCTTTTCCCCGCCGCCCTATCTACTTTCCCTGCTCTAGGCAAGGTCTTATCATAAGGGTTTTAGGAAGACTCATCAAAATAGTAACCCACCTTCCTCCCAAAGGCTTGATGATTAGGGCTTGATACCAAGGTGCTCTCATACAGGTTTTATCATCCCTGGAGAAGCACACTCTGATACTGCCATCCTATGCAGGTTCTTCCTCATTGTCAGATTCAATATCTTCTTGCATGGCACTAGCAAAGCCAAAGGCTTTCTCAAATGGCCCAGGAATTGATCCCACCAACTTATCTCTGTAACTTCCTACCTTAGCATGTATATTATCTTCCTTGTCCTCTACTACCTGATGACTATCCTTGAATTTCTTGTTAATGTAGGCCAGCATATCCACTTCCTCATCAGAGCATTTCAAGTTTTCTCTCTCCATAATGTTAGACTGGAATATCTAATTTATAAGGTATTTAAGATAGCAATCTTAGTTCTTTTCAAGCAAATTTGTGAGCTAGTTTAAATTATGTATATTATAATTTGGCATATGAAGGAATCAAAACAAAAGGCCAAACTATAGAGAAATGCTGCTAGGTTTTTTTTTTTTTTTTCTTTTTTTTTAGAGTGAGAGAGAGAGAGTTTTAACCTATAGCGTTCGCTCCTGATGATAGCTCTTTATCATCAGACCAAGACACCAATCAATTTTTGATGTAGGAGGGGATTAAACCCCAGATTTCTTATAAAACTATCAGAGACTTTACCAGTTGAGCTAGTAAGCAATAAAGAGAAGACAAAATAATTAAGATAGATGGTGGTAGAATATGTCAAGTCTTTCAACTGAAAAATAAACTTTCACTTGTCACGTTCATGACAAATAGGCATGCAGCATTGTCCACTCATAAAAACGCTATATCAACTTCTATGATCCAATTAAAGAGTCTCACAGATCGGCTCAATTTGCACTTTATGATATTTCCAATAGTGATGTTCAAGATTTAAATCCCCTCTCCTCCCTCCCAAAAAAAAATCTATATCCCAAATAACAATTCCAAACAACTTATTAGCTAGCTCTTAACAATAATAATAAATAATTAAGAGCACTTTCTTATATATATATATATATATATGAGATAAATTCAAGCTACACATTTTCATAAATTCAAGCTACACATTTTCTACACCATTAGATTTAAGTAAATCTAACAATCAAAAAATTAAACTCATTAATGTTGATTACCATCCCATTTATTTTCCCTTATTTATGAATTTTCATATTTGCCTCTAGTACTCCTAAAATGTGCTCACATTCTCTCTCTTCTCTCCTGAGTTTGTATCTTTGAATTGCCTAGTGAGCTCCCATGTAGAATATAAATTTGTAAAAAACTAAGGACAATGGCAAGAATTTTTATTTTTTTTAGAATCAAACAGTTGCATGACATTATCCAATACTATTAAGCATATCTGTGGAAATAGTTTTTCAATAGTTTGGGACCATAATATATTACAACCCAATACTATCAACTATCAAGGATATTATCCAATAAAATCATAGTAGTGATTGGTGGCCAAATTTGAGACCTTTGGGTTTGATCAACGTCAAAGATGCTCAACGCCAATCAACTGGGGAAATAATCCTCAGTTCCACCTTCACCAAATCACTAGAATCACTACTATGATTTTATTTATTTCAATAAACACTAGAATTCAAAACATAAAATGAAAATTTATCCATATCTGCATAAAAAGAAAGTAAGATTGAGTCACTTGATTTGCTTCTCCTCTCTCTCTCTCTCTTTTTTGAAGTAAGATTGAGTCATTTAATTTTAAATGAAAATCTGTCTAGATCTACTGATCTGCATAAAATTAAAAAAATTTGGTGTACATTTTTGCTGAAACAGGAGGTTTGGTTATGGTGGGGTGCTCTTTAGTAGAGATAAATATGATTTGCAAGGTATTGAAAATGGCTGTGTACCCTCTAATCAAGTGGAAAGCGTAAACCAATTAAATAAGGAAATAGAGAAAAAATGCTAATATTAATTAGGCAAAGAGTGGAAAGTAATAGTAATATTTAATGATTTTTTTTTTAACCATTGGATATTTTAGAAATCTATGGTATAAAAAATGTGAAACTTTGTAAAAGTTACACCAAACATAACTTAAATCTCTCTCTCTCTCTCAAAATAAAAATAAAAAAGAGAGAGAGAGGCAACATTAACTTTTTTCTAGTTAGGTTTGCTCAAAGTCTAATTACTATTCTGGTGATTAACCATCTTCCTTCACATGTAGAGATAACTTAGACACTTACTCAGCAGAGCTTAAAGACCTTGCCATGAAAATACTTGAATTGATGGCAAAAGCTCTAAGAATGGAACATAATGACATGAGGAGCCTGTTTGAGGAAGGGTATCAGGGAATGAGAATGAACTACTATCCTCCATGCCCACAGCCTGAGCTTGCGATTGGCCTCAATGCTCACTCAGATGCTGCGGGCTTAACAATCCTCCTCCAAGTCAATGAAATGGAAGGCCTCCAAATAAGGAAAGATGGGAGGTGGATTTCAGTCAAACCTCTCCCTAAAGCCTTTATTGTCAACATTGGCGACATTTTGGAGGTAAATACCAATTTTTTTAGTAATTATTCAATACTCCCTAAATAATATGTTTTCTCCTCTCATATAATTACAAGTATTACTAATTAATTATATGATAATTCCTATATGCATGCTAGCAAAATTGCTTCCAAACTATTGAGTGATTCTTCTAAAGTTTCCATCTTCCTATCGATTTAGCTAAAGAACTAAGGTTCATGCCTTCAAACATAATTAAAGACCAAATCACATACATAGACCCACCAAATCCTTTTGCAATATGCTCAATCTTTAAGGCACTCAAAAGTCAAAGCAAGACCAAATAGAAAAGAAATTTTAAAAAAAAGGAGTTATTCCGAAATTAAACCACAATCTTTACCACACCATTTCTCATAACTGTTTTATATATATGGCAAACTATAACTAGTAATCTGTTACTTTCACATGAACTCACTATTTTTTCTTTACCACTCATAGTTAACCACATAAAATAGTTGTGGCAAAAGATATGTAAAAGTTTGTGATCCTAGAAATTTTTTAAAATTACATCAAAGGACTTAGATTGGTTCCTATGTCCAATTGCACCAAATTCATGGAAATGATGATACATGTCCAACAATAGACAAATAGGATCATTCGGATGGGTCTAGTGCAACTGGACACTAGACCGAATCCTTACTCTAATTTAATTGTTCTTTCTTTTCATTTGGACACCTTATGTAGAAAATTATTATAAAAATGTTGTGGACATATCATTTCTTTACGTGTGCTACCAAAGTCCAAAACTACCTTTATTGGTTTTCCATGAATGATTTGGCAGATTGTGACGAATGGAATTTACCGTAGCATCGAGCATAGGGCAACTGTTAACTCAGCAAAGGAGAGGCTCTCCGTGGCCACATTTTACAGCCCAAGCCTAGAAGCAGATGTGGGTCCAGCACCATGCCTTATTACTCCAGAATCTCCAGCATTGTTCAAAAGAATAGGCGTTGCTGACTATTTCAGGGAATTTTTATCTCGCGAACTCGATGGAAAGGCATTCATTGATTCCATGAGGATCCAGAAAGGCACTTAAGACTTGAGAGATACTCTCGAGTTTAAAACCTATATATTGTATGTGTGTGCTAGTGGATTGTATACTTAAATCTGGTTCGATTAAACGCATCCATATTTGAATAAACGCAATATTCATAATAAATTGTTTGTTTTGATGGGGATGTAGATTGAATGACCTGCAAACTCTTGGGTCAGATTACTAGAAGGGATAACCAATAACTTGCAAAAATCTGAGAAAATCATTCTACAATCTGAGAATTGGACATTAGGAAGGCATGAAAAGTTCGGAACTTATAGGTGATGTCAATATACCTATATATAAATACTGCTTTTCAAAAAGTGTGTGCAAATACTTGAAAACCCAACGACAGTGCTAGTTCACATTCTCTACAGTTTATTTTTTAGACAGTAATGAAAGAAACAAAATACATTCAATTAAATATTGAAGTTTATCAAAAAAAATTAAATATTGAAAGCAAGCCACTATACGGCAGAAAAGGGGGCATAAGGACACATTCACACATTAAACAACCACTAGGCACTAAAACATACATTTGAAAGAAACAAATACTAAAACTACACTTTTAACATTTCTGAAACATGGTGGAACCACGACCCAAACACCGTGTGCTCTCTAGGGAAGAAGAGGCTGAGATTTCACGAAGTAAAAAAAAAAAGGTTAAGGACGTCCACCACGCCGGGTTCAACGACGGTACTAGCGAAGGTGGTTCCTCTCAGTGGCATCAGGCAGCATGGGGGTCTCCTAAGAAGTCCTTTAAGGACAAGCTAGTGGGAAAAATTCCAGGAGCTTTTGCCAAAGCTTTTGATTTCACTGATCTTATGGTAGATGAAGCTGAATCAGACGATGAAATGTTGGATCTTCATGAACGTCTAGCAGCGGTGAAACTGTCCAGGGAAACTAAACTGAGGATTAGGAGTCCTTGGGCTGTAACGTTGATTATAAAACCTTTTGGCAAGGCAGTTGGTTTCAACTTTCTCCAAAGCAAATTTAACCTGCTATGGAAACCATCTGGGAGGATTGATTTGGTGGGTCTAGGACACGGCTTCTATTCAGTCCGCTTCTCATTAAAAGAAGATTTAAATGCTGTCCTAGAAAAAGGTCTGTGGTTCATTGGTGGACACTCTCTCCATCAGGCCATGGGAACCACTATCCAAACCAGCTACAGCCAACGTCAACTGCTGTGTGGGTACGTCTTCATGAACTTCCCATGGAGGGGCGGAGGCACGTACAGGGGTGGGGGGGCCATGCCCCCCCCAAAATTTTAAAATTTTTTAAAATATATATACAATTATTTTTATGTTTTCAAAATTTAGTCTAAAAAATAAGAGTTGGCCCCCCTCAAATATTTGAATTAGTCCAATAATACATTTAAAAAAAATAATTGGTCTAATAGTTATAAAGATATAACATTATTTTTTGCAATTTTATTTTTTATTGTAAAATGTGCTTTTATATCTGTTAAATATTTGATATAATTTGGTATCAAACTTGTTTAAATTTATATTTTTCAACCCGTTATGTGACGATTAACAAGTCATTGACTCATTAAAAAAAATTTGTCACTAAAACTATACATGAAATGTGTCTTTAGTTGCCATATAATATGTTAAAGCAAGGTAGCTTTAAATATGTTTGGAGCCTAACTTATTTCTCCAAGTTTTGGATCATTCATGTTTTTGAAAATTTCATTAGTTCAATTGAAAGATTTTTTACTTACTTTAGCATAAAATTTGATAATTTGTGTTTAAAATAAAATTTTTTAAGATTTTGACTATGAAAATGGAAAAAATGAATTTTTTATGAAAGATTGCTGTCAAAAATAATTTTGATTAAAAATACTAAAATATATATATATATATATATATATTTGGTTGGGTGTGTGTATATATATAACTTATCAAATAAAAAAGTGTGTGTATATATATATATGTGTATATGTAATAAAAAGCGCACGCGTGTGTATATATGTGTGTGTGGGTGTGGAAGTTGTTTTGATAAATATATTAGTGTCGCAACTTGACCCCCCAAACAAAAATTCCTGGTTCCGCCCCTTCCCATGGAGCTCTATGAAACAGAGGTACTCAGGCAGATTAGAGACTCTATTGGTAAGGTCCTACGTATAGATTCTCATACTGCCACAGAAGCGAGAGGGGAGTACGCGAGGTTATGTATACAGATAGACATCAACAAGCCACTCATCAATACGGTCCTCATCGGCAGGTTTGAGCAGCCGGTGACTTATGAAGGTATTCATTAGTTATGTTTCTCCTATGGTAGGGTAGGGCACAGGAAGGAGGTGTGCCTGTACACTATCCGGAATCCTAAGTCGCCGGAGAAAGGAGTTAACGATGAGCATGAAAAGCAACCTGTTAACTCACACGCAACTCATGCTACAGATAGTACAAATTCAGGGAGTGGTATGTCAAATGGTAATGGGGCGGATAAGGACAACGATCTGTACGGTCCGTGGATGATTGTGACACATAGAAAGATAGGACGAAGGAGGTCGAGGAATGCCACGGTAATGGAGGGCCCTACTGATCTTGGGATGAAAACAGCAAGTCATGAGGTTGGACAAGGCTTGATTTTAACTCCTCTAAAGTGGGCTGGGCCAAAGAGACCAACATGTTTATGAGAAGTAATCCCCAGCCATCTGAAGATTGATCAAGTTGGGCCATCATTTGTGGGTTTCACAGCAAACCAACTTGAAGCTTCTGGGACTATCAAGATGGAGTCCAACACTAATACCAGTCCATCAGTAAGGGGTAAAAAAGGACTTGCAAGAAACAGGGCTTCCTCATCAAACTCAAAGAGAGCCGCGGATTCCAAAATTAGTTTTACTCCTAAAGCTTCTCAGTCTTGGTCTTGGAAAAGCGCCGATAGCATTAGAAAAAATTCCAACGCTCCATTCAAGTTCGCAGCTTCTTTTTAGTCTGAAGTGGGTCATCATTCTCGCGGGAAGGGAAGTGGAGATACCGGAGGTGATGATCACAGTTGTGTGTAAGATGATTCTGCAGGTCTCTCAAGTTCCAGTGCTGTACAAGATGAATCTAGAGGAAAATCTGTCCATAATGGGGAATTGGCATGCAATAAAGCTCATTCAAGTGCTTAAGCCGACACTGGAGTTCAGAGTTTACTCCATAGCAAGACAATTGAATATGGGAATACTAATGCTCTGTCTAATTCTCTGTCCAAGGAAGGGGTGGATAAAGGAAGTGCTAGTGAAGATGGTATGGTTTTTGAGATCAAAGGCAGAGCTGATGCCCCCTTTTGATGAGTGCCCCACCCCAAGCCACCAATTAATAATGAATATTATCGTTTGGAATAGTAGGGGCATGCTCAAGCCCAATTTTCAGCAATATGTGAGGGAGAAAGAGCTAGGGAGCTAGGGAGCTAGGGAGAAAGAGCTCTGTCCAATTTTCAGCATGACCCTGCTATTATGGTGATTATGGAAACTCACCTTGGGGGAGAAAGAGCTAGGGAGATAGCAGATAGACTCCCATTTGATGATGCAATTCACACAGAGACAATTGGTTATGCTGGAGGGTTGTAGCTCTTATGGAATTCAAATTTGGTGGAGGTCGAGCAACTTGCCAACACGAAACAAGAAATTCGTTAAGATACTTTCCTCTAACCTTTCTTGGTTTTTTTACTGCAATTTATGCCAATCCTATAAGTGCAGAAAGATATGTTTTATGGAATAATTTGTCTAAAGTTGTGGATATGCATAATAAGTCGTGGGTGATAGCTAGGGACTTTAACGAACCTTTAATTGATGAAGATAAATTTGGGGGCAAACCAGTGAGCATAAATAGGTCCCTTCTCTTCAAGGCGTGTCTTGATAAATGCAATATGGTGGATTTGGGGTTTAATGGCCCAAGATTTACGTGGACCAATAAGAGGGATGCTAACTCTTTCATTCAGGAGAGGATATATTGATATTTTATGAACCCGAGCTAGTGCCTCCTTTATCCCAAAGCTAGAATTTCCCATCTCACGAGGTGCCACTCTGATCACTGTCTACTGCTACTTGAAACAATGCCTAAAAGGATGCTCCATCTCAATAGGCCTTTTAGATTTCAAAGCTTTTGGCTCTCTGATCCATCCTTTTCGAAGGTGGTTAGTCAGGCTTAGAAGAATTCGAGAAAGTTGCCAAAGAATATAGAAAGTTTTGTGAAGAAGGCTAGCTCATTGAATAAACACCACTTCGGGAATATATTTGCCAAAAAAAAATTATGGCTAGGCTGAATGGGATTCAAAGGACACTAGCAATTAACCCTTCCGCATCTCTAATTCAATTGGAATCCCAGCTGCTTAAGGATTTGAATGTTGTTTGCGGCCAAGAAACCGAACTTTCGGCTCTAAAAGCTAGAATTAACTAGCTGGTTCTGGGAGACCAAAATACCTCATTCTATCACATTTCGGCCTTAACTAGAAGAAAGCAGAATTTGATTACTTCAGTTAAAAATGGAGCGGGCAATTGGATTTTGGAGGAAAGAGAAGTGATGAGTTTTTTCAGAGAGGGTTTCTATAAGCTCTATACCACAGCTCAAGAGTCAGCATCTTGGAATTTTAGCTATAATTCTCATTGGCAAGCTAAGATTTCGGAGGAAAAGAGTGCTAGTATCAGCCATATGGTGACTGAAGAAGAAATCTCCACTGCCTTATGGTCCTTAAAGGCTTTTAAAACCCCGAGACCGGATGGGTTGCATACAGGTTTCTTTTAGACGTTTTGGATCATTGTTGGTGATTCGGTTAGAGAAGAGGTAAAGAAGGCTTTTAGGGAAAGGAAAATCCCAACTTATCTCAATAGTACCAGTATTGTGCTAATTCCCAAGGTGCAAGGTCCCGAGTCCATTGGGAGTTACCATCCTATCAGCTTATGTAATTCAGTATATAAGATCATCTCTAAAGTGCTGGTTGGAAGAATCCAACCATTCTTGGATAGGATTATATCTCCTTACCAAGTTGCATTTATGCCCCGAAAGGGGGTGGACAATGCTATTATTGTTCAAGAGATTATTCATACAATTGGTAAAACCAGAGGGAAAGTGGGGTATATGGCTCTCAAGATTGACCTAGAGAAGGCTTATGATAAGCTTGAATGGAGCTTTGTTAGATGCATGTTGCAAAGATTTAATTTCCTGAACATTCTCATTGAGATTATTATAAGTTGCATCACCATGGTTACTACTTCCATCCTCTTCAATGGAGGAAGCCTTGAGCCTTTTGAACCAACAAGAGGGATAAGACAGGGAGACCCCCTATCACCCTATATTTTCATCATGTGTATGGATTTTCTAAGCCAATTGATCTAAGAGAAATGTGAAGCGGGGCTGTGGAAGCCGGTCAAAGCCTCTAGAAGTGGACCCTCCTTCTCTTACCTCTTCTTTGCCGATGATTTGGTACTATTTGCCAAGGCCACTCCTGAAAACTGTAAGGTTGTTAAGGAGGTGTTTGACATGTTCTATAAGGCTTCAGGTTAGACTATTAGTGGTGCCAAGTCAAGAGTCTTTTTCTCCCCGAATATTGATCAAGATAGTAAGGAAGCTTTGAGCTCCACCCTGGGGTTTCAGTCGACGGATTGCTTGGGGAAGTATCTTGGATTCCTATTAAGCACCGTGGGGGATCCAATCAGGATTTTAATTTCATCCTGGATAAAGTAAAAAAGAAGCTAGCTAGTTGGAAGGTGAACCTTTTGTCTTTGGTAGGAAGGGCAGTGCTCATCCAAGCATCTTCTTCGGCCATACCAGCTTATGTTATGCAGTGTAATATGCTTCCTGGTAAGGTTTTGGAGGGGATTGATTGAGTTAATAGAAACTTTCTTTAGGGTTCATCTGAAGATAGTAAAAAATTGCATTGGGTGGTTGGAGGAAGGTAACAAGACCAAAAGAGCATGGGGGGCTGGGAATACAAACAGCCAAAGGAAGGAACACGTCTTTGCTTGCGATGTTGAATTGGAGATTTCATAGTGAAAAGAATGCTCCCTAGGCAAGGGTCTTAAGACTGAAATATTATAATCATCAACGAGTTAATTCAAGGAATGAGAACCAACTGCCTAGCTCAAGAATTTGGAAGGGCTTAAAAAAATGAGAGGATACTTTTAGGAAGGGTGTCAGATGGATTCCAAGGTTTGATAGTAATCTTGACTTTTGGCAAGATAATTGGTCAGCTCTCAGCCCCCTTAGACAATCCATCCATGGCCCTTTGACCTGTGATTCTTTGCATCTCAAGATTAAAGATGTTAGACATCCGGGGGGATGGGATTGGTCAAACATCCAAATGGAACTACCAAACAACATTAAAAGGGTCATCCAAGCTACCCAAATTCCTCTAGTTGCTAGATCTGAAGATAAATTGGCATGGAAATTGTCCCCTAAAGGTGAGTTTGACATGAAATCAACGTATCTTTTAATGCTAGAACCTGATATTGAAGCTCCCTTCAGAGGGAAATGGATTTGGAAACTTAAAACCTTGCCTAGAATCCAAACATTTGTATGGAAGTGTATGCACAAATGCATTGATGTGAGGGAATGCCTCTCGACAAGAGGGCTAAATTTGGATACTGCTTGCCCTATCTGTCAGGTTGGTTCTGAATCGATTTTACATGCTTTGCGTGACTGCCCCTCGGTTAGAAATATTTGGCAACAACTCAGTGTATCCCCAACAGATTCATCCTTTTTTACAGTGAGTTTAGAAGATTGGCTCATCTCTAATTGTAAGGTTGGTTCCAAGACTAATGAAGGGCAGCCCCAATGGTACTATTTGCTATTTGGTTGATCTGGAAAAATAGAAATCAATTTGTCTTCAAAGGGAGATCTTAGTGTCCTAATGTTACTAAAGAAATAAAAGCACAAGCATTGGAATATACTCACTGTGCATTTAGCTTTACAGCGACCAAAAAATGGATACTAAGAAGTATCCAGTAGGAGAAGCCCAATACCGAATGGATGAAGCTTAATACAGACAGAGCATTAAGTAGAAGTCTCAAGTTGGCTAGAGGAGGAGGTGTAATTAGAGATGAGGAAGGAAGTTGGGTCGTTGGCTTCGCTAGGAGGATTGGGTCAATAAACAGTTTCCTTGCTGAGCTGTAGACTCTTCGGGATGGTCTCTTCTTATGCTTACAAGCTCACATCCAAGCTGTGATAATTGAAATGGATGCCAAAGCCATTGTAGATGCATTCTCTCATCAGAAAAACTCTAATTCTATTATGTCCTCCCTCATGGATGATTGCAGGCAGTTGGTTTCCCAGATTCCTCAGTCGAGATTTAGGCATGTCCACAGAGAAGTCAATAGATGTGCAGATTGTCTGGCCAAATTAGGCACTTCTATGGATGCTGATTTTACTATTTTCTCTAATCCACCTGTGGATGTTATTCCTTTTGTTGAGGCTGGTTGCCGTGGTCTGTTTGTGAATAGCCTGTGCCCTGGACTTTTGCTTTCTATTTAGTTTTTAATGTCACCTCCTCTACCAAAAAAAAAAAAAAAAGAAAGAAACAAATACTAGATTTTAATGTACGACAATGCCCTCCATTCTCATTGATTATTTCTTTCTCATAAAATTCCTCATAGGGTATAAGGATTAAGGAGGCTACATCTCTTAATCTCATTGCCAAGATTCTTAAATTTCTCAGCATACCACATCACTATCAGCATTACATATGGTTTCCTCAGACAGACCATTTCAAACCCACTTTAGTCTAGATCACTCATTGCTATAATGATATATCAAGTCAATAAAATGAAATGGCTATAGCTGTGATTAAATAAAACTTTCTCAATTAACCATAGATTCTTAGGATAATGAAACTTGAAAGATATTCCTCTGCCAGGAGGAATGGTTCAAATGGCTAGCTAATATAAAAATGCACCCAACAACAATACAAAATTCATAAAAACTAAAGAAAAAAGAAAAAAAAAATCCAGAACATATGATAAAGCTTAGAACAAAGAAAACTTAGCCAATAAGTTATTGTACATTGAATACTAATTATGTCCTTTGTCACAGAAAACACCACAAGCAAAGAATCTAACTAAACTGCCACAGCTTAGCATTTGTCCCCAAATCAACTCAACCGATTTCAAAACAAAAATTTGGCATATTCTACTATATTTCCATAGTACTTATCAACTTTGTCAACTAAAAATTCTTCACCTACTCAAGCATAATATAACTCACACACTGTACGTTTTTAGACCCCTTAAAACACAACCAGATTAACCTAGTTAATTAGCCAAGTGATTACTTAGTCAAATTATCAGATCTAAGTTAACACAAATATATCATATCAATGTAAAGTGCGGAAAATAAAGAACACAAAAGATATGATGACCTAAGAAAACCAAACCAGTAAAAAACCTAGGGAGGATTTAACCTAGCTATCCTCAAGGTAAAACGAATCCACTATGAAAGAATTGAAGTTTACGCAATAGCGACTTAGACCACTAACATCCTATTGCTACCTTGAGTAGGAAACTTACTACCACAACCACGTGACAGCTCCGAGTCCACGGACTACTTCTTTCTTGGATTCACAGCAAGTACAAGTACTCCGGCTTGTGTATTTTTAAGCTCTTGAAACTGCAACTGAAATGATCACCAAGTTCTTGACATAGTCTTGATTCTTGATAACTCTAAGTATGTATGAAGGCAAACACCTCTACATCTCACAAAAGATTCACACACACAACATAAAGAGTAACCTCAAAACGTGGCTAGGGTTTTCCCTTTTATATTTAAGACAAAACATAAAACCCTACACGTCAAATGGGCTTAGGCTGAGTTGGAAAATTCTGTAGAAAAACAATCTGCATGAACTTCGATCGATCGAGCCTAATTTTCAATCGATCGAGGCAGGCAGATTTACACAATAAATCCTACAAAACACTTGATTCCAACTTTACATATAAATACACTTTGAGCAAGTCTGAACAAGACTAAAACGTTTTAATCATGGTTTGCCAACATTACAAAATGAAGTTCCAATATATTAGTTCCTAATTCTTTAAAACCTAATAAACTCCCTATTTGACAATCCATGACAAAACACAAACTTAATAATATGTGTTAGAAATTTAGACCCCTTAAACCAACCAGATTAACCTAGTTAATTAGCCAAATGATTAACTTAGTCAATTTATGCAAATCTAAGTTATCACAAACATACAATCATATCAAGAATATAAAGCAGCAGAATAATAAATAACTCAATGATATGATCACCCAGGAAACCACACATTAAAAACCTGGGAATGATTTAACCTAGCTATCCTCAAGGTAAACCTGAATCCACTATGCGAAAGAATCGAAGTTCATACAAAAGGACTTACAAACTCCCCGCTTGACTTCCTAATGCTACCCACCAGTAGAACTTACTGACACGACCACGTGCAAACTCTGAATCCACGGACTCCTTCTTTCTTGGATTCTCCAATCAGCTACAAGCACCCACGCTTGTTATTCTTTAAGCTTCAATGGCAGTAACCGAGTTGATCATCAAGATGATGAAATAATCTCTACCTTGAGAACCCTAAGTTTATGTGAAGGAAAACTCCTCAATGATCTCACAAGAGATTCACACAAACCGCAAAATATGAGCAACAAAGGCTTAGAGAGGTTTGGGTACAAAACCCTAGATGCAAAAAAGGCACACCCTTCTCTCTCACAAAAGTTGCAAAAACGTGGCTTAGGGTTTTCTTTATATAGTGGGAGAAGTAGATCTGAAACCCTAATCCTTAATGGGCTTAAGCTGCTGTTTGGGCAGACTTAAAATTCTGCAGATACAATTTCGATTGATCGAGCCTGTTCTTCGATCGATCGAACTAGGCAGAATATGAAGTCTTCTTCCTGCAGCTTGTATGTTCTTGAATCTTGACTCGAATCACCTTGAGCATTGTCTAATAAAACCTATAGACTCTAAGATCTATATCTAGACAAGTTTGTGTTCACGATTTGCCAATTGTTCTAAACATTTAGAATCTAACAAACTCCCCCTTTGGCAATTCGTGACAAAACTTTCATACAAAATGAAATGCTCAAATACAAGAATAACCCAATACAATAAAATGCCCATTACAACAAATTCAACCTAACTACTATTCACCAGTTGTATAGACAGCAGCTCAATTGAATCAATCTGTATATTTCCTGAAATACTAAACAAAACGCATAAACAAAAATAAATTCTTGATTTCACATAACACAAAATAAAGACATATACCAATGAAGAACTCATAAGTATAAATCAATAAGAAGTGAAACAAGAAACATATAAATCAAAACAAATTCTAACTCTCCCCCTAAGTTAGATATATCAAAAAGTTTTTATATTCTCCCCTTAAACAAAACAAACAGGTCATGTCTCCCCCTTTTTGTCACATATTGACAAAGATTACCTAATCAGAAGGTAGACAGAAAATATATGCAACAAAGTAAAAGAAAATAGAGACAACTCCTCCTAAGAAGAGCAACAACTCCCCCTAAGAACCACAAAGGTTAAAAAAAATTTCTCCCCCTATAAAAATAGGAAAAACAAAATAAGTTTTGAGAAAAATTGTTTTGGGGAAAAAGAGGAGTGGGGATAAATAAAAAGACACAAACCAAGTTTTTTTTTTTTTTAAAAAAAAAAAAAAAAACTAAGTTGAGGATACACATGAAGAAAAAAATATTATCTCTTTCAAAAAAATGCAAACATGGCATTATGTAACCCATAAACAGTTACATAAGTAGAGAAAACATTTGCACATTGATTATCCACATATCTTTTAAGAAAAAAATTTATACAGTTCACACATAAGAAATAACATATACTAGAATGTACAAAACTGAAAAATTAATCAATCAATTTTTAAATCAAGTTGAGTACCCAATTTAGCAAAATGTATGCATGTTATGTGTGAAAACAATGAGAGATATGACTGTAAAACTGCAAGATGGATACAAAAGCAATGCAATGCATGTGAATCCTAAACACAAATGATGCATGAAAAAAAATTTTGGTCAAAAACATAGAAACTGAAAATTTTTCAATTTCGATCGATCGAGAATCGATCGAACATCAATCGAGTTAGGCAGACTCAAACCAAAAATTTTAATTGCTATTTCGATTGATCGAAAAACAGGAAATAACATATACTAGAATGTACAAAACTGAAAAATTAATCAATCAATTTTTAAATCAAGTTGAGTACCCAATTTAGCAAAGTGTATGCATGTTATGTGTGAAAACAATGAGAGATATGACTGCAAAACTGCAAGATGGATACAAAAACAATGCAATGCATGTGAATCCTAAACACAAATGATGCATGAAAAAAAAATTTGGTCAAAAACATAGAAACTGAAAATTTTTCAATTTCGATTGATCGAGAATCGATCGAACATCAATCGAGTTAGGCAGACTCAAACCAAAAATTTTAATTGCTATTTCGATTGATCGAAAAACAGGTTTGATGGATCGAAAGTTTGGAAAAATTAGATTTTTGAAAACAGAGCATTTTAATGCAGAAACTCCTAAAAGCACATTGTTTTATAATAAATAAAAAATGTATGAGTATGAGACGAAAAGTTTTTCAAAAATACTTGAATTCAACCCAGATCATCCAAAATCAAGATTTTCAATCAATTTGTCCTCAAAGCGCAAACATTAAACACATTTTGCATTAAAATCAAGAAACTTTTAATCTTGGATGGCCACAACAAAATCACACACAATATAATGTACCAAGTTTAGCAAAAAGTAACTTGTGTAGTGTGTGCAACTAGCAAAAGCTTGAAATACATCCGAGGTGATATGTGAATAGCAATTAATCACAAAGTCTACAAAATTCATCACATAGAATTTAAAAGAAACTATTACCTAAAGAGTTACATCCTATAACTCCCACATCTCCTAGAACATAAGCTTGCAATCATGTAAGTTTCTTGAATTTTGCCTCATAATGTACACACCAATTTTAATTAAGTGATTTGGCATCAAGCCTAATAGTACACACCAATTTTAAACATTAAGCAATTAAACCGATACTACACCTTATGTTTTTTTTTTTTTTTTTTTGCATGTGCTACACTTTCTCGAGTACAGAATCTTAAAATATGCACTAAGGTGTTCATGATTGGCTAGTGAACAGTGGTGAGATGGTTATTTATACATTTCTAAAAAGGTTCAAAACCGATAGTCAAAGAAATGTGACTTCAAGATCAAGACAAAGTGATCAAAAACTATAAACATCTTTCCCACATAACATGCACTACAAAGCTCAACTAGTAAAGTGTAATAAATAAGGTCATCAAAGCTAAACAAGGTACATAAACTTGTTATGTAAATATAATATGGTCAATCCTTGATTATAAATCCAAGATGTGTAATACAAAACACAAAAAAACTTTTTGGTTTAAAAAAATTTATGACCAAAGACAAAAGCACACATTATGCTAAATGAACAATGTAAAGCTATGCGTGATAGTGCTTACTAAGCTATAAAGGGTACACAAATAAGAAATATCAATTTCTTAATTAACCCTTGAGTTCATGTACAAACTAGTACATACTCACAAAATCAGAAAAAACTTAGCACTTATATAACACACATTATTCAAGTTTCTCCACAATGTCAAGCATGTTCTAAATCAAGAGAGAGATATCATAACTCATGTAATCCTCAAAAAGAAAAAACTAGACACAAAATAAAATATTTTTGTCTTTTTGAAATTTTCAATGTTTTTGGATTTTTTTTTAAAAAATAAAAACAACCAAAAACAACCAAAAACAGAAACAAAACATGTCCACAAATAATTGAAAGCACAAGTTCGCAACACTCACCTTACAGAATCTTTTCTCACCCATTTAGCACGAGTCTTTGGCTTTGTAGGTGAAAATCCATGAAAAGCAGAGTGTATTTGAGGAATTACACTAATCTTCTAAGAAAGATTAAAATCCTGCAAATTCCTTTCACAAGCCAACAAGCTCAAATTTTTCAAAAGAATATGAAACAATTTATATGAACTTATGGCAGGGGAAATATCACCACTCATCCTAGATTGAAACAAAGAGTGCTTAATTTTCAATTTATAACAATTAGGATGAATGTGATCACGAACACCACAAAAGTGGCAAACAGGAACAAATTAAGAAACATCAGTATTCCTAACAGCAAATTTAGTCTCAGATTTTGATTTTTACCTCAACAAAGAACAGTTTGGTCTAATATGACCAACAACACCACAAAGGTGACAGGTAGGCACAAAAACAAATTTATTATGCTCTCTAACAGTAGGTTTAGACATAGGTTTAAAAACTTCAGCGTCTACATCAGAACTTTTACCTTTGTCTAACATAGCAAAATAAGCCTTTTTTTTATTATTCCTCTTGAAAGTAGAGATATAAACTTTCTCAGTTTTAGGCTTAAGAGAAACAGAAACACTTCTGTTATCAACAATAGGCTTGGTACTAAATTTTCAATTTTAGTTTTAGATTCAACTAACTCTTGTTCTAAGCTTTTCATCTTCTTATCTTGAGAGGAAATTTGGTTTCTCAAAACTTCATTCTTTTTATTAGACTCATCTAATCTTGCAATCAAATCCTCTTTTTCAAGATTAGCCAATTTTAACTCTTCTTTAAATTTCTTAGCAATTTTCAAAGATTTAGATAATTCCTTACGAAGAGTTTCAAAAGTATCAAAAAAATCAACAGAAACAATAGTGTCCTTTTTATTCAAAACATCACAGGCATCAATAAAATCAGTAGAAGCATGAGCAGAAACATGATCAGAAAGGCACTTCAAATTATCCGTGACAATAGGGGTCAAGGATCAGTTCTTAGATCAAAAGATCTAAAACAGAAGAGCTACCCGCTCTGATACCACTTGTTAGAAATTTAGACCCCTTAAACCAACTAGATTAACCTAGTTAATTAGCCAAGTGATTAACTTAGTCAATTTATGCAAATCTAGGTTATCACAAACATACAATCATATCAAGAATATAAAGCAGCGGAATAATAAATAACTTAATGATATGATCACCTAGGAAACCACACGGTAAAAACCTGGGGAGAATTTGACCTAGCTATCCTTAAGGTAAACCTGAATCCACTATGCAAAAGAATCAAAGTTTATACAAAAGGACTTACAAGCTCCTTGCTTGACTTCCTAATGCTACTCACCAGTAGAACTTACTGACACAACCACGTGTAAGCTCCGAATCCACGAACTCATTCTTTTTTGGATTCGCCAATTAGCTATAAGCACCCACGCTTGTTATTCTTTAAGCTTCAATGGCAGCAACCGAGTTGATCATCAAGATGTTGAAATAATCTCTACCTTGCAAACCCTAAGTTTATGTAAAGGAAAGCTCCTCAATGATCTCACAAGAGATTCACACAAACCGCAAAATATGAGCAACAAAGACTTAGAGAGGTTTGGGTACAAAACCCTAGATACAAAAGAGGCACACTCTTCTCTCTCACAAAAGTCGCAAAAACGTGGCTTAGGGTTTCCTTTATATAGTGGGAGAAGTAGATCTAAAACCCTAATCCTTAATGGGCTTAAGCTGTTGTTTGGGCAGACTTAAAATCCTGCAGATACGATTTTCAATTGATCAAGCCTGTTCTTCGATCGATCGAATCAGGCAGAATATGAAATCTTCTTCCTGCAGCTTGTATGTTCTTGAACCTTAACTTGAATCACCTTGAGCATTGTCTAATAAAACCTATAGACTCTAAGATCTATATCTAGATAATTTTGTGTTCACGATTTACCAATTGTTCTAAAAATTTAGAACCTAACAAAATGCTCAAAGTTTACATAAAAACAGCCTATTACAAAAACATAGTCTAACATAATAAATTCAACCTAACTACTATATATCAGTTGCAAGTGTAGAAAACAGCACAACTAAATCAACCTGTATATTTCCTGAAACACTCAACAAACGCATAAACGCATGTGTGGAAAAAACAAGTAAAACAAAATAACTTCTTGATTTCACATAATCACAAAATAAGGACATATATCATGAATAACCTCATAAATATAAATCAATAAGCATTGTGAAACAAGAAACATATACAAACAATGTATCTCCCCCTATCATGGACAACCCAAACAAAATATATCATGAGCCAAAAAGATAAATACATAATGAAGCACCTAGATACAATCTAAAGCTCTATAACTCCAAAAAAAATCTCCCTCTAATAGCAAAAACCCTCTACAAATGCACTCTCCCTTTTTGTGACAAATTGCCAAGGGGCAATCAAAACTCATCACCATAAGGAGGTGGCAGAGTCGACCATCTAATATGCTCCAAACCCGCTCGCAATGCACGAAGCTCATCAAGCATGTCCACCAAAATATGTCCATGAGTTGCCTGAACGATCATGACAATCTCCAACATACGACAAATGTCTGAATCATCCGAAGTAGAAGGCAGAGAAACAGCAATAGCAGTAGTAACAATCGAATCTACAAACGCCTCAGTTGAAGTATCACCTGTAGAAGAGGGAGGAGGAGGTGCAACACTGGAAGGCTCAACCCTAGGACGTTTAGAACTTGCTCTCATCTGAGCAGTCCTCTGCCTAAGAAATGTGGCACCTGTGGGAGCAATAATATGAACAGACTCAGACGTAAGAAATTGCTCTAGTCCTATATGCAAAAGAATCCGATGAATAAAAACCGAAAAGAAAAGAGCATGAGTAATAGAACTACTCCTATGAACCTCAATCAAGAATGAATGAAAAGATGAGGAAAGCTTATAAGAGCACCTGTGACAAAGGCATACAAAAATGCACATCTCTCCAAAGGAATAGTGTACAGGTGAGAGATAGGCCAAATGGAATGACAAGAAATCCAGAAAAAGAGATAATGAATCTCGGTCAACTCGTGAGAGGTGATCCAAAAATCAAAACCCCATTGAATAGAAGTACCAGTGATGTATGACATGATATCATCGAAAGGATGAGACTCATCATAAGGATAGATAGGATTCTAGACCAATGACACCCCAAGAGCATTAGCCACTACTGAAGGAGTAATGGTGTACTCACCACCTCGTATCCAACTTTTCACCTGAGTGTTGGAATTATAGGAGTGAACAGAGAGGTTCGAGTAGAACTCTTTGATCAAGGTAGCTGGAGGAGGATGATCAACATCCAACAAAGGCAACCAATCCCTGCAATCAAAGTTTCTCATAATCTCACCATCTAACTCATCTAACAAAACTTTCCTCTCAGCCCAAACATTCCTACGAAGGTTCAACTTCTCATAAGCTTCCTAGTTTTTCTCACTCAGGAACCTCTCACTATCAAAGGTGGGAGAAGAAGAAAAGGAGGGGGTCCTATGAGTTCTAGTCTTCCTAACCATGATACTAAGGTTCACAAGGACAGACACAAAAGAGACAGAGAGAAAAATAGAAAAACTAAGGGCAGACTATAAGTTAGCACAGAAAAAATATAGAAATGACATTTCTATATGATGCATGAACAATATCAACACATGATGCATGCTCTAATGCAGTGAGAATAAGTTCAATTTTACTTTAAAATCACAAAATCGGCTTAAGCATAGAGATGATATCCAAAAACCCCAAATTTTGAAAACCCGTTTCCACAAATCTTAACAAATTGATCAATTGATCATTACACAAGTTAGATAACAGATTAGAATGATCAAATCAATCAATCAAACAAGCCAATTTGATCAATTAAAGCTCAATTTAACAAAAGCCCCAAATCGGGTACTTTCAAGCCCTAGAAAATTATAAATTTCCTAAATCATCAAATTGAAAAAATCAAGACACAAAGATCATTTTTATAGTGTCCCATAACAAAAACCCGTTGATCAATTTCCAAAGAAAAGGCTTAAACCATCAATAATCCCAAATTTTCATAGGTTCGAAATTTACCCAAAAATGCATGAATTAATGCATGAAAACTGAAAATAAATGAAAAAGGAAGGGTATAAAGTTCTTACCAGCCTTAAAGGACAAAAACCTTGCAAAATAATTGGAGGAAAATGAAAAAGTGATGAACACGTGAAAACTCAAAGTTTTAAAAAAAACTTTCTATGCGATTTTCGATTGATCAAAATTTAGATTCGATCAATTGAAAATGCCTTCGATTGATCCAACAATGATTGAGCACCGATCAAAATAGACAGAACCAAACCAAATTTTTAATCGCAATTTCAATCAGTCAAGAAACAGCTTCGATTGATCGAAATTCTGGAAAAATCAATTTTTTGAAAAACAAGGCAATTTTATGCAGAAACTCCTCAAAGCATAGTATTTTATGAATAAAATGCATGAGTATGAGATGAAATTCTTTTCAAAAACACTTGTTTTGAACCCAGTTTTTCCAAAAATAAGATTTTCAATCAATTCTCCTTAAATTCTCAAACTTCAAACACATTTTGCATAAACATCAAGGAATTTTTAATCTTGGATGGCCAAAACAAAATCACACACAATGACATGTACAAAGTTTAGCAAAGAGTAACTTGTATTATGTGTGCAACTAGCAAAAGCTTGAGATACATGTGAGGTGATATGTGAATAAAAATCAAGCACAATTTCTACCAAATTCATCACATAAACTTGAAAGAGACTGTCACATAAAGAGTTACATCATATAACTCCCACATCTCCTAGAATAAAAGATTGCAATCATGTAAGTTTCTTAATTTGCCTCATAATGTACACACCAATTTTATTAGTTCATAAACTTATTAAAATAGCAAGGATAATGTACACACCAATTTTAATTGATTGAATTTATTATAGTCCAATAATGTACACACCAATTCTAGCATTTAAATCGAGGCCACACCTTATGTTCTTTTTGTGTATATGCTACACTTTCTCGAGTACAAAATCTTACGATATGTATTAAGGTGTTCATGATTGGCTAGTAAAAGGTGGTGAGATAGTTATTTATGCCTTTCTTAATTATGCCTTTCTTAATAAGTTCAAGTCCGTTAATCAAAGGCATGTGACTTCAAGATCATGATCATGTGATCAAAAACTATAAATATCTTCCCACACAACATGCACTACAAAGCTTCAACTAGTAAAGTGCAATAAGTAAGCTCATCCAAGCTAAACAAGGTACATAGACATGTTATGCAAAAATAAATTAGCCAAACTTGATTTCAAATCCAAGACAAAAAATGCAAAACACATTTTGCTTCCCCTTTTCTTTTTCTTTTTTTTTCTTTTTTTGAAAAGAAATAACCAAAACAAACCTAGAATGAAATGCATGAATGTTATGCAATGCAAATAAAAAAAATTATAAAAAAATAAAAAATAAAAATAAAAAATAAAAAAACAACAACAACAACAACAACAACAAAAAACAAAAACAGCAAGAAGAATGGTCACAAAGAGTAGAGCGATCAAGCACAAGGACCATGTCAAAAAGACTCAATTAGATTGAGCATTTTGGATCCAAAACTTTTTAGATGCAACTCTAGCATTGGAGTTGCTCAAAGCAACTCCAGGATTGGAATAAAGGTTTAAAACCTTTACCAACTCACCAATAAGTACCATAAGATCTTGTACTTAAGACACAGATACTTTTGGCTTATTTGCTCACTTAACAGCTTGCAACTTTAAACAATTTGGACGAATGTGCCCAGACTTTCCACAAAAATGACAAATCCATGCAGGCTTATCATGCAACTTGCCTTTAAAAAGAGTAGAATTTTTAGGTTTAGACTCTTTAAGATCAACTCTAATCTTCCTAGGAGGTGTGACCTCTATTGGTTTAACAACCTCACTCATAGAAGGTTTGACAACCTCACTCATAGGGGGCTCAAAAGAAGGAACAAAGTTTGGAATGGGGTTCAGGCACAGAGATTCTTTCTACAAAACCTAAACTAGTTTTGTCAGAGGGAGACTTTTGAACACTCAGCATGTGATCAAGTTTGGAGCTTGCAAACCTATTAGATTGTTCTCTAGCAACAGATAATTCAAGTTTCAAATTCTTAACTTTGTCAAGCAAAAGCATGTTTTCAGTCTTCAAATTATTCAACAATTCATTAGCATCAAACAGTTTCACAAGCAAATTTTTCTTATCAAGTTCAAGCGAAGCAATTTTCTTTAAGCCTAAATCAACACTCATAGCATCCTTTGCAGCAACTTTGCAAAGTTTATTATAGGCTTCTTGTAAATCTGCATCCTCAGAAAGTTCTCCATCAGAAGGGTTCTCCTCAACAACAACACTTTCATCAACTGCAGCAGTAGCAGTGAAAGCAATGAAGTTTCCATCCTCATCACTACCAAACTTATTGTCAGAAACTTCATCACTAATAAGGGTTACAGCCATAGCCTTACCCTTAGACCTCAAAAATGTTGGACATTCACATTTCACATTACCATACCCTTGACATCCAAAATATTGTTGACCCATAGAATTATTAGAAGGTTGACCTACTTTCTTTTTAGGTTTTCCAGTGTTGTTCACTTTAGTAGAATCATTCCTTCTAAAATTTCTAGGTTCAGCATTGTTTTTACCTCTTGTCCTTCTGTTGTTGTTCCTAAGAAAGTTTCTAAAGCTATTGGTAAGATAGGCAATCTCTGTAGCAGAGAGCTCATCATCAAATCTACTTACATCAAGATCATCAACAGACTTAAGAGCCATTAATTTGGATTTGCTAGTCTTAGATTAGTCCAACTCATAAGACTGAAGAGATCTTACAAGTTCATCAATAGAGATGGAGTCTACATCCTTGCTTTCAATGATAGCAGTCACTTTAGGTCTAAAATTCTCAGTCAAAGATCTAAGAATCTTCCTAACAATTTTAGGTTGATCATAGATTTCACCCAAATTATATGTAAAATTAACATTATCATTAAGCTTAGCATAGAATTTATCAAAAGATTCATCATTAGACATCCTAATGCTTTCAAATCTAGTTGTTAATTGCTGCAACTTATTGATTTTAACTGCCTTTGTGCCTTCATGCACAGTCTAGAGGATATTCCAAACAGTATGAGCAACCTCAACATTAAATATTCTCTTAAATTCCTCCATAAAAACAGCATTAAAGATAGCATTCATAGCCTTGGTATTAAAAGCAGTTGCTTCTTTTTGAGAAGTTTGCCACTCACTAACAGTAGTAGTGGGCTTCTCCCATCTATATTCAACAAAGTTTCAGACTCTCTCATCAATAAATTTCAGGAATGCTTTCATTCTTACTTTCCAATAAGCATAATTATTCCCATCAAAGTGAGATGGAATAACAAGAGAGTCTCCGTGTTCTATGACAACTGGGGTCAAGGATCAACTTTTAGATCAAAGGATCTACAATAATAAAGCTACCCGCTCTGATACCACTTGTACGTTTTTAGACTCCTTAAAACATAACTAGATTAACCTAGTTAATTAGTCAAGTGATTACTTAGTCAAATTATCAGATCTAGGTTAGCACAAATATATCATATCAATGTAAAGCGCAGAAAATAAAAAACACAAAGATATGATGACTCAGGAAAACCAAACCGATAAAAAACTTAGGAAGGATTTAACCTAGCTATCCTCAAGGTAAAATGAATCCACTATGAAAGAATTAAAGTTTACACAATAGCGACTTAGACCACTAACATCCTATTGCTACCTCGAGTAGGAAATTTACTACCACGATCATGTGATAGCTCCGAGTCCATAGACTACTTCTTTCTTAGATTCACAACAAGTACAAGCACTCCCACTTATGTATCTTTAAGCTCTTGAAACTGCAACTGAAATGATCACCAAGTTCTTGACATAGTCTTGATTCTTGATAACCCTAAGTATGTGTGAAGGCACACACCTCTAGATCTCACAAAAGATTCACACACACAGCATAAAGAGCAACCTCAAAACGTGGCTAGGGTTTTCCTTTTTATACTTAAGACAAAACATAAAATCCTATACGTCAAACAGACTTGGGCTGAGTTGGAAAATTCTGCAGAAAAACAATCTACGCGAACTTCGATCTATCGAGCCTAATTTTCAATCGATTGAGCCAGGCAAATTTACACAGTAAATCCTACAGAACTTTCGATTCCAACTTTACGTATAAATACACTTTGAGCAAATCTAAATAAGACTAAAACATTTTGATCATGGTTTGCCAATATTACAAAATAAAGTCCTAATACATTAGTTCATAATTCCTTAGAACCTAACACACACCAAGAGAGAGAGAGAGACCAACATATCACTAAGTAATTTACTCAAAAAGAAACAGATTAAAAATAGACTATTTTTAAAATAGAAAAGTAATGTACAAAAATTGTTAAATATGTTACATATATCGCTATGCTATGCAGACCAATGGCTTCATTCCCTATTCATGACCTGAAGTATATTAATCCATAATTTCCAACAATACCTTTAAGTGATAAATTTGTCATATATTATGTTGGAACAGAGAAAAACCCTTACAGCAGGCACCAGTGTAATCTCTGAACCTAAAATTCACACAACAAAAATAATTGTCAGGAAAAGCCTTAAAATAAGTGGCATATTAAAGGTAACTATATCAAGATTTACGGTATGTCATTAATGGAAAGAATAAGAATGACAAAAGAAGAAACGAACCCCTACACTATTTACACCACCAAAAATTAAAATTAGTTAATATCAGATGAAATGCTTTGAGGTTGAAGTTGCATACTTTCTACTGCAGTGGTCATAAATGGAACAAGTCTCGTGATGACATGCACATGAAAGTATGCATGCCATATTTGACCACTTTCTGGTTTATTGTGATACAAGCATGCAATATTGGACCACTTTCTGGTTTATTGTGATACTTTTTTTTTTTTGAGTAAATGTTTGTTGTGATACAAGTACGCAATATTGGACCACTTGCTGATTTAATGTGATAGCTGTAACCATTATATTAGTTTTCTTGCCATTTTCACATCCTATTTATCAGAGGAAAAGTAAAACATGGTGTTCAATGGATTGTGATCCTTCATAATAGAAAGCTTCACTCCATGCACCTTAAAAATACACTAAAACATCTCAAAAAAAGTGGGTTGACCAAACTAAATGGCCCTTAATAGTTTAATAACACTCTCCCTCAATCTTACAACAGGCTAGAATTTTTCAAATCTTTTTTATAAGAGGTTATAATTTAGCAAAGTATCAAGCTAAATGGAGATGTTCAACATGTTTAGGATACTAGACTACATATTAACAAGGTCATTCAAGAGTTCGTGCTAGCATCAAGTGCAAGAGTTCCTATCCTTAAACACTTTAAGACTCAAGGCCAAGTTGTCTCCAACCAAGGGAGAATGATCCAAGGAGTGTGAAGACAATTTTATTTTAGTTTAGTTTATTTAATTTTTAGAGGCAAGCGTATCTTTTCCTATTGGTCTATTGGATTTTATTTTAAGTCATATAAGCTAATTTGGTTATGTTAGGACATATGTGTTCTCACTTGTTAAGAACATATGTCACTTATTTATGTAAATTGGCTAAATCCTTTGACAAAACACACTCTACTTGTAATTGGGTAGTTCTAGGTGTTTTTAATACTTCAAGAAATAAGGTTTCAAGGTCAAGTGTTGAAGTCATCAAGTCTGTCCAAGAAAAATCAAGCTGAAGTGCAAATTCATTAAAGCTCGACACCTGCTCGATAGCTACCTCGACACCTGCTATCTGTCGAGATTTATAATTTCAGATTTTCTGATATGATTTTCTTGGGATCCGTGAATATGCTTTTGGGCCTTCTTTTCTCCAAACCCTAAACATATAAAAGGATTGTTTTAAGAGCCGTTAAGAAGAACACAAGTTGAAAAAGTATTGAGCAATCTCTGTTCAAGCAAATTGTGATCAAAGACGAAGTTTCTGACCTAGTTCATCTTTTTCTGAAGAAGTTGCTGTGTATTTGCACCAAAGGGTTTTGTGACCAAGCATCTTCCTGATCTTCATCGTGTAGGATGAACTGAAGAACTTTGTAGCCAACCTCTCTTCCTTAAGTTGGTGTTTTGAAATCGCGTATTGGGATCTGCGCATTGATTAGTCACGTAGTTAGGAGCCGTGCATCAAAGGTGAAAATTGTCACTACAGATCAAGTCCAATTGGGTATTGGGGTAAGGGTTTAACTGTAGGTTGGTAAGGTACTTGGAATTCCTTTACTTGTAACCGCTTGATTTGATAATAGTGGAGTTTCGAGAGTGGTGACTTGAAAATCACCCAGTGGGGTTTTTGCCGCAAGGTTTTTCCCCATTTGTAAACAAATCACCGTGTTATTTAATTTTCGCTGCATATTTAGTTTTTGGTGATTTTTTTGTGCTTCCACATATTTGCATGTTAAATTGATTAATTAATAACTTGGCTAATTAATTAATTGATTTAATCACAAGGGGTCATTCAGTTTATGGCCTATCAAGGTATCAGAGCGGGCACACTCTGATTAGGTTTAATCTTTACTGTGTTGATCCATTGACCCCTATTTGTCATGGATAGAGGACAGTCATTAATCATACCTCCTTTATTTGATGGCACTAACTATGCATACTGGAAAGTATGCATGAGAGTTTTCTTGCAGTCTTTAGATAAGAATGTGTGGCAAGCTATAGAGATTGGCTGGAGTAAGCCAAAAGAAGAATCGCCCGATTGGGATGACGCTAAGATCAAGGTGGCTAACTTCAACAGCAAAGCGTTAAATGCCCTATTTAGCGCAGTAACCAATAAAGAGTTCAAGAAGATATCCTCAACTGAAACTGCTAAGGAGGCTTGGATCATCCTCTAGACAACCTATGAAGGAACAAAGGCTGTCAAAGATTCAAAGCTTCAGAGGCTCAGTACAAGCTTTAAAGAAATTAAGATGCAGGAGGATGAGTCGTTTGATGAGTTCTATGCCAAGCTATAGGACATAATGAACTCAGCCTTCAATCTTAGAGAAATCATCCCTGAACCCAAGATTGTAAGAAAGGTGCTCAGATCTCTACCTGAGAAATTCCATGCTAAGATTATGGCAATAGAAGAATCAAAGGATATTGACAAAATTCCTTTGACTAAGCTGGTTGGAAACTTGCAGACCTACGAGCTAGGACTATCTAGGATTGGCAAAACAGGTAAAGGCAAGAGCATGGCCTTGAAGGCAAAGAGCAATGATACAGATGAGTCTTTCGATGATGAAGATTCCAAGATAAAGTCCTACATTACAAGGCAGTTCAAGAAGTTTATGAAGAATGCCAATGGGAGGAACTTCGACAAGGATCGCAGACAATCCAGTTCTTCTCAGTTTAAGAGCCAAGACAAAAGGAAGAAGGGTACTAAGGATGGCGGTCAGTACACTGTTCCGGCTGGACCAAAGTGCTTTGGATGTCATGGATTCGGTCACATGAAGTATGAATGCCCAACATATCTCAAGAGCATTGGGAAGAGTAAGGCACTTGCTGCAACTTTGAGTGACACTGAGCCCGAAGATGATTTCGACAATGAGAATGACGGAATCTTAAATGCCTTTACTACCACAATCAATCCTACTGAAGGGATTGGTGAAGAAATGGATGAAGAAGAAGAACTGGTGGAGTCCAAATTTGAGAAAATTGATGATCAAGATGATATCCATTTAGCCTATGAGAACCTTTACAAGCACTCTGAGAAGCATGAAAAATTGTATAGGCTGGCCACCAAGAAGCTCAATGATGTGGAACTTGATCGTGAAAAGTTGTCCACAAAGTTTGATGAGGCGAATCAAACTATTGGAGTACTGAGGTTTGAAAACAACTTTTTGGCTGAGAAGACCAAGAAGCTTGAAGCTGAGTTGTTTCAAGTTAGAGCTCAATTGGAGAGGACTTCAAGTGCAAATCTTGATGAGATGCTGAGCAATCAGAAAACTGCTTCGGATCAAATAGCCTTAGGGTATGGTCTTTCTTTCTCTAATACTGCTTCTACTAGTAATATTGTTTATGTTTCTCCTACTAATAACACTGAAATTGAAAACACTGATGTTAAAACTAAATTAGCTAGTGAGAAATTAGATAAGGGTAAATCTATCTTAGGAGCACCCCCTAATCAAGATAAGAAAGATGCAAAAAAACCCTAGGGCTAAGAAGGCTAACTCTCAAAAGCCTAAACAAAAGAAGCAGCATCTTTGTCATCATTGTAGAGCTACCAGTTATACTTGACCAAATTGCTATAAGTGGCTAGCCACTCAACAGAGCAACGGCATGATAGTATCTAGAAGCCAAAATCAGCTTCAATCCTCTCTTGCTCCTCTAGGAGATCTTTTGAAAGCCCTCATGTTCCTTTCGAACTTGAACGGATTCAATTCTTCCCCCTCACCGTCGGTTCAAGGGTTCAATCAAAGGAAAGGTTCTTCCAAGGTGTGGAAGAAAAAGGACTCTAAGTGATTTCATCACTTTCTTTTCCCTTCTTGCTTTTCTTGTTTGTTGCATTGCTTATATGTTTTGCATTTTCTTTGAGTCAGTCTAGTTTTATGCTTTGTTTTGTTTAACATGTTTTTGTGTGTTTACTTTCAGTTTTGTTTACTTTTGTTTTTAATATAAAAATAAAATAAAAAAATTGAAAATTAGAAAAATACAAAAACAGTGTGTGTTTTGTGTACTTTGGTACTTGCGTACCTTGGATGGCCATTGAATCAAAGTTTCTAAACTTTATATCTCTTGTAGCTTAGATGAGCATCTCTGTACACAACTAAACAAGTGAGCTTTGTGGCTCTTGTTTGTGATGAGTAAGATTAAGTTATCTCTTAAGCTTAACACTCGTATCACTCTTTTTGATAGGTAGGACTAGAAAATCCTAAGAGAAAGGCATAAATAACCATCTGACCACTGTTGCCCGCCAATCATTATATGACACCTGTATGTTTCGGCATAGCAAAAGTGCAGTGTCAAAAACATTCATATGCTTCGGCATAGCAAAAGTGCGATGTCAAATGCTTAACATCTTGGGTATTTCTTTTCTCTCTTTTTATGCCCATGTATGACATGCTAAAAATAAAAGAAAATATGCAAAGAAAATAAAAAGCAAAAAGATTAAAACTGCTTTAAATATGGTTGCAAGCGTGTATTCTAGGGGATGTGGGAGTTATAGGATGTACCTCAAAGGTGATAGTCCCCATCAAACAGTTATGATTGTCTGTGAGTTAAAGTTATTTTCTCATATCTCAAATCGTCATAACATGTATACACATATGCAATCTTGCGATATTTTTCACACACAACACGCAATATTCTTTGCTACTTTTGATACATGTGCAAGTACAATGTGATTTGGCCATCACAAGTGTTTACATGTGCTAATGTATGCTCACTAAACTGTCTTGACTTGTTTTTGAAAAACAAAATTGGTTAGACTTGTTTTGTGTGTGTGTGTGTGTGTGTATGTGTGTGTGTGTGTGTGTGTGTGTGTGTGTGTGTTTGAGGATCCATATGCTTAATTCCTTATTGAGAGATGATTTTGAGAGTTTTATATGTTGATTGGATCAATTGTTGAGGTGTAGGTTGGATTGCATTCATGTCTATATTTTTCTCTTCTCGAAAAACTGCTTTTTTTAACCTAGCTCGACACCTCCTCGATACCTGGTTATCTGTCGCGCTTCTCAAGCCTTTTTCTTATCGCAATCTCGACACTTCTTCGACATCTGATGGATCGATCAAGAAATTTCCTGTCTCCTCGATACCTCCTTGATACCTGGTCGATCGATTGAGCTTTTGTGCTTTGAAACTGGTTCTTGTTCCTCAACACCTATCGATACCTGCAGCTGAAGACGACCATTTTCCTCGACACCTCCTCGACAGCTTCCTCGATACCTCTCGACACCTCAGCTGTCGAGAATTACTGAAGCTTCTATTTAAGGATCTGTCACAATTCAGACTTCATTTTCTCGATCTCTCTCGATCTGTCTGTGGCTGTTCATCTCCCCAACACCTTTTTCTCACTCAAATCTTCAAACCCACTTGATTTTCGGTCTTCCCTTGGTTTCAATCACTTGGTATGTTCATTTTTCCCTTCCTTTCTCATGCATTTCATGTTTTGAAACCTAGTTTTTGGGATTTTTGGAAATTTTTGGGGTTTTTCAAAATTAATGAGTTTTTCTTGAAATTTTGGGTTGGGTTTTCACTTAAATGTTTTCAAAATGTCATACAATGCATTTCATGTGCATTAGAATGATATTTACATGCATTTAGATGTGTGCTCTATGTTTGTGTGCTGGTAGGATTGGATTGGGCTGAGCCCATGATGTTTTTCAATTTGCATGTCACATGATCATGCATTCCCATGTATACGTACTTCTTGTTCAATATATTTGATATATATGAACTGTGTTGGGACTTTTCTGATTGTCTCCCTCTCTATCTCTTTCTCATTCTTTTACATTAGTAGTGTCTATAGCACCCAAACGTAAATCCACTCTGGCTCGGAACCCTATACTTTCTGGAGCTTCCTTTTCTTCTGATTCTACTCCTCTTAACCTTCGGTTCCGTGATGGAGATGCCCACAAGGCATTTTCGGAGAACTTTTCTCGACGAGGTGCTCATTCGGAACGCCAAGTCATTTTGGTGGACTTCGCCGACACTGACCTTCCCTCTGTCATTCACAGTAGGGGATAAGAGTCACTGTGTGACGTCCTGGTCACTTCTCCTCTCATGCTGATTCAGGAGTTTTACTCCAATATGCACGAGATAGATCGTTCAGTACCTCTCTTTTTCACTCACGTTCGAGGTACGCGCATCCCCGTCACACCGCAACTTATTGCGGATGTGCTTAGGGTTCCTAGGATAGAGTTTCCTGACTATTCTTCTTGTGAGCGTCTGAGGACTGTGTCCAAAGATGAGCTCATTTTTGCCTTTTGTCAGCACCCTGCTGATTGGAGTAAGCATCAGTACACATCATGTAGGCCTTTTGCTAAAGGTCCTAGATTTCTAAACATGGTGATGACGTTTGTACTCCATCCTCTCTCTCACTACAACTCTATCACAGAGCCTCATGCTCAATTTTTGTTATCTCTTTTAGAGCATCTTCTATAGATTTTCCCTCTCATTTTATCTTTTCTATCATAGATGTTCATCTTGATTCGGCGTCCCGTGATAAGCTTATCTTTCCTTCCGCTATCACGAGGATTTTACACCATTTTTCTATTCCCTTTCCTATGTCCGACCACTTTACACACATCTGTGCCATAGATGCCACTACCGTAAAACGTAGTGAGGCTCAGTTTAAGTCAAGACAAACGGATTCCACTCCTCCCTCCCATTCAGCTCCATCCAGATCTGCTCCACCTACATCTACTCCTTCTTCCTCTTTGGGTGATGTATCTCTTGGAGACATCATGGCGCAGCTGCAGCGTATGGATGCTCACCTCGATACACTCTCCTCCGAGTTGTATCAGGTGAATGTTCGTGTTGGTCGTATTGCACGACGGCAGGCAACCATGGGTGGTTTTGCTCCAGAGGCTACTCCTTCAACACTTCTCCAGCGGCTTTAGACTTTGAGGATGGTGATGATGATGACACTTCGGATGATAATGATGGAGATGCTAACTCTACTGATGAGATGTCTACATGACACTCTACCCTTTGTCACTCGTGACAAAAACGGGGAGTAGTTTTGGTTATGAGAGTAGTCATCTTAGGGGGAGAGTTAGTATAGGACATTTTTGATAGGGGGAGTGTTGATATTTTTGAGAGATATAGTAAGGTTTTGATGTATCTTTTCTTTTCTATTCTTTATGGATACATTGATCTTGTATATAAGGTCTTTTGATCAGTTTTACATACATTGTACTTATTTTCTTTATATATGGATGTATGTTTCTTTCACCTCTCTCTTCATGTGTTATTTCTTTTCTATCTTTATACACATGTTCTTTATACTTGTATGCAATCTATTATTTCTATTTCACACAAGATGCCTTGATGAGTTTTGTTTAAAGTGTTTTAGAAATACAGGTTGTCAAAGTCTACTTGCCATAAACTCTCTTCTTGCAAAGTTTTTCAAGAGTTTGTGTTAGGATAGATTTTATTGTATTCAACAAGTGAATATGAGTTGAGTGATTTATGACTTCTCTCATATGTTCATTTGTTTGTTGTGGTTTTGTCACGGATTGCCAAAGGGGGAGATTGTTAGGACATATATGTTCTCACTTGTTAAGAACATATGTCACTTATTTATGTAAATTGGCTAAATCCTTTGACAAAACGCACTCTACTTGTAATTGGGTAATTCTAGGTGTTTTTAATACTTCAAGAAACAAGGTTTCAAGGTCAAGTGTTGAAGTCATCAAGTCTGTCCAAGAAAAAGCAAGCTGAAGTGCAAATTCATTAAAGCTCGACACCTGCTCGATAGCTACCTCGACACCTACTATCTGTCGAGATTTATAATTTCAGATTTTCTAATCTGATTTTCTTGGGATCCGTAAATCTGCTTTTGGGCCTTCTTTTCTCCAAACCCTAAACATATAAAAGGATTGTTTTAAGAGCCGTCAAGAAGAACACAAGTTGAAAAAGCATTGAGCAATCTCTGTTCAAGCAAATTGTGGTCAAAGACGAAATTCTTGACCTAGTTCATCTTTTATGAAGAAGTTACTGTGTATTTGCACCAAAGGATTTTGTGACCAAGCATCTTTCTGATCTTCATCGTGTAGGATAAACTGAAGAACTTTGCAGCCAACCTCTCTTCCTTAAGTTGGTGTTTTAAAGTCGTGTACTAGGATCCGCGCATTAGTTAGTCACGTACTTGAA
This sequence comes from Quercus suber, assembly GCF_002906115.3. Lineage (NCBI taxonomy): Eukaryota > Viridiplantae > Streptophyta > Magnoliopsida > Fagales > Fagaceae > Quercus > Quercus suber. The sequence continues at coordinate 676,484 of NW_027069773.1, read as the reverse complement.
AGCCGTGTATCAAAGGTGGAATTGTCACTACAGATCAAGTCCAATTGGGTATTGGGGTAAAGGTTCAACTGTACGTTGGTAAGGTACTTGGGATTCCTTTACTTGTAACTGCTTGATTTGATAATAGTAGAGTTTCGGGAGTGGTGACCTGAAAATCACCCGGTAGGGTTTTTGCCGCAAGGTTTTTCCCCATTCGTAGACAAATCACCGTGTTATTTAATTTCCACTGCATATTTAGTTTTTGGTGATTTATTTGTGCTTCCACGTATTTGCATGTTAAATTGATTAATTAATAACTTCGCTAATTAATTAATTGATTTAATCACAAGGGGTCATTCAGTTTGTGGCCTATCAGGTTATTTGTATCTTATTTTACTCAATAATTAGGCTTTGGCTCCAGTCAAATAGGGTTAGGATTTAGTCCTAATAGTCTTTATAAGTGTACGACTGTACTTTTAACACAAGTTTATGATGAATAAATTTCTATTGGAATTTTTCCAATGACTTGGTGTTGATTCCTAGATTTTCAATCCTACTTGGTATAGATTCCAAGCAACCCTAGGCACCAATTCCTAAGTTCATTTTTATTTTTTTGTTCTTATTAATTCTCAATTCCTCTTCGAAGGTAGTTTACTAAACCATACTCTAGCCGGACCTTTCAAGGTTGTAGGAAAGGCTCTGCACATAATTTCATCCGAAACAGCTTGAAGATGCATAGTTGTCTTGAACGTGGCAATGAGATCACAAGGGTCACATGTCCTGTCATACGAATCCAGGGCAGGCATTTTGAACTTGGAAGGCAATGGATGACTGGTGATGGACGCAACAAAGGGGGAATCTGTCCTATGGATAAGATCATCCACATGGTTCACTCTTCTCATGGAATCCTTTATTTCTTCCATAGCTCTCTTCATCTCGTCCATTTCTCTCTCCAAATGTGGTACCCTTCGAGTGACAGTGCCCCTAGACTGGTCCCCTTCAGCATTGTTCTTAACACCATCACATCCTGAGTTTTGGTCTCGTTCTCCACCATGTTGCTGACGTTGCATGTTAACTTCTCTAGTTAACTCTTGGTTTTGTTGTGTCAGTTCTGCCATCGCTGCAACCATAGACTGTAACTGTTGCTAAACAATCATGAGGGGTGGTGGTGCATGATTTGGGTGAGTGGAGGCGCTTCCACTCTTTTGGTGTCCTGGACTAGTAGCCATTGACCTAGTCCAAACCATGCAGCCTTTTTGTCTTGGAAAATAGAAAAGTTGATAGAAACTCTCTTTTTCCCACAGACGGCCCAACTGATGAAGCATGAAAATCAGTAGGCTGAAATACTTCGAACTACGGTAATGGCTATGAATCCAGAAAAAGAAAAAAAGAACTGTCAAAGGTAACCGATGTGACCCAGCCAAGGACCCTCCGATGGTTAAGTCAGTTTTCTCTCTAGGACACAAGGAAAGAAAATGGTGAATGGTCTGAGCTTACCTTGGGTGAATAGGATTTACTCCTTTTATAGAGAGTTAGACGTTGGTCTACTTGTTTGGATCCATTACCATCGTGGGTAATGTTGGCAGTTGATAAAGAAAATGGGTTATATGGAGCATTATGTGAGGAATTCCTTCCACGTATCGAGCAACATGTCGTATTCTCTATTATGTGAACATAATGGAGACTCATCCACAAAACTCACCAAGTATAATTTGGTCGTCCATGTACTAGTCATCCGTAGATTACCTCATCTATAGAAGACTACGTTATATAATCTAGTAATTAATGGACAAGTACCATCTGATGAGTTGATGTAATTTTGTCTGTGCTTTGGACGACGACAAAAGAACGAGTAACACTAAGTGTTGATCCCCATCAGAACTAATTTAATAAATAGTAATATATATATATATATATATATATATCATTATCATAATCATATTTTCATAAATGTGATATATAATTTATGTCATACCAAAATTAAAACAATTCAATTTTTCTCAAGAATTCAAAAGGTTGAAAAAAATATTAATTTTTTAATAAAAATTATTTATAACATTTTGTGTATCATTAAAAAGTAACTAAAATTTGGAAATTATTTTTTAGTTTAAAAAAAAAAAAATCAAACCCAATTTTTTCTACCATACAATCAAAAAAACCAAGAAATGTATAAAAAAATTATAATATTCAACAAAACTACAATTCAAATAAAAAAGAAAGGGAAAAATAAAACTCACATCCAAGTCAAACACATTCTCCTGAATATGTAAAACATTTGAAATGTGATATGATCAAGCCAAATATTCAATGCATAATCAAATTCATAAATTTTAACCTATGATACATAATGATTGTAATCAAGGCAAATATTGTGTTTATACTATCATAATCTAATCTAACATCTAATCCAACACGGCAAAAAATAAATAGATAAATAAATCATTTTAAACTCGAAATTGAATTTGTTTTCTTAAAAATCTCAAAAAGTACACTAATGAGATAAGGAAGATGAGCTATACAAAATATTTGTAAATGCTTAAAAACAATTACTCAGGCATCTAAAAACATCATATAATAAAAATATAACAATTTGGTGCAAATTTGTTAAACAATATATTTACAAATAGTGAAAGGAAGTTGCACAAAAACCATCTTCTTCAAATGCACTAATTGTTATTCATCACATTGTCCAAACTATTTTGTTGTTTTCCAAATAAATTAAAACCTGACAATAACACAAAATATGAACATATTATAATATAATTTTTCCCCAAATCTGGTCAACAACATTAAAAGTATTTAGTGTTGCAAATAAAATGATAAAAAAAAAATACTTGCATCAAGGAACACATATGAGTTATTCAATAATAAGACAATGGGTGTACAAATTAACTTCATAAAAAATCCAACAAAAAAATGAAAAAAAAAATGAATGAGAGAGAGAGGACCTTTTTGTGTGGGAAAATAAAATATGCATAAAATGGGAGAGAGTGACAAATTTATAGTAAGAGGATGAGAATAAGAATAGACAAAATAAAGGAAGATAAATGGGCAAAATTATATATAAAGTTAAAACTATCTAAAATGAATATGTATAAACAATAATTAGTTATAACATTAAAATTAAAGTAGATAAATATGTAAAGTTAAAACTGCCTAAGATGAATTTGTAAAAAGCCAATGTATTTATATATTTAATAATATCAAAAAAATTAAAAACTAAAAATAAAAATGAAAAAAATAATAATGTGGCAATGACGTAGAAGATGAGGTGGCTTAACAGGAGCGTAGCAAAAATAAATACTACGTTTCAGCTTTTAGATATATATATATATATAGATTAATCTAGGTCTGATTTTTGCCTACAATCAAACTAAGCAAAATTTCATGGTTCTAAATATAATATAAAAATAATCTAATCACATGGTTAGATTTTAATCAAATTTAGTCAACTACATAAAAATCATTAAAAATTAATAATAATAAAAATGAGGTTTGACCATTAAAACTATGAGATCCTTTAATTGAGGACTCAAACTTCTGTTAAAATTTAGAGCCTGACAAAATATGGTATCAACATGGCATGGAGCATGTCCTTGATGCTTTCTGACTCTATGGGCATGTATGATAAACGGCTTTGGCAAACTCCTAGAGCATCCTCATCAATATGTACAAAGTTGTGCAAAATGAAAAAAGTAACTAATTTTACACATTTTGAACAAAAAAATACCCACATCAGTGGGTATAAAATTGTACATAAATGCACAATTGCTACAGTAACCATGCATATATGCACGGTTACGGTAGACGGTAGCATGTGCATTTAATATTTTAATAATTTTCCAATTTGGCTCCTTTTTTTCTCTCTCTTCTTCCTATGAAACGAACTCTAAAACGACCAACACCGATCAAGAAAGTATCACCCAAATACAAACACAGCACCACCTAACTATCACCAATCTACCACCACAACCCATTTCAACATTTGATAATCCAAACACAAGGTCAACAAAATCAAACCAAAAATAAATTAATTAACTAAAAAAAACGTAAAATCAACTCTAACCCCATTGGAAAACCCATCCCAAACCCAACTCAAAATCAACCCAAAACAAAATCAACTAAAAATCAAACCCAAAATTCACAGAAAATCAACTCAAAATTAAACCATTAACTGAAAACCCATAACCCAAACCAAAATTCAAAATTAAATACAAACCCAATGGTGGCAGAAACTTAAGGGATCTAAGACTTAAGGAAAGAGATGAGGGATTTCCTTATGTTTCAATCATCTTCATCTTCTTCATCATCTTCTTCTCTCTTCCTTGTAGCTTTCGAACTGTCAAAAAAAAAAATGCAAAGACTTTGAGGGATAAGAGAGAGGCAGAGAGTTTGTGGGTTAGGAGAGAGTGAGAGGCGGAGAGTTTGAGAGGTGAGAGGCAGAGACTTTGTGGGTTAGGTGGGGATACGTGGGAAATAATAGAAAAGTGAGGAAAAAAAATATTATTTTTATAAAAAAAGTATGTATAATATATAAACTGATATAGGTGTTTTGTAAACATGATAGTGTAAAATAGAAAAAGTTTTTTGTATAAAATAAATGAAATCTTTTAAACATACTGATACAGTTGCTCTAATATATGAATGCATCCTTTTTTAACTAACCAAAAACTAAAATCTAATAGTGATTCACTCAAAACCAGTTTCAAAATAAAATAAAATAAATAATAGAAGGCAAGCGTTGAAAGTCAAACTAATGTGAGGTATACCATGCACCCAATGCACACTATATTTTCTCCTAATGTTGATTTACCTTGTAGATATTTTCAACACCTGGTATTAAGTTTAAAGTTCAAGGTTCTCTGTTCAGGAGCTAAGACTTTAAGTTGTTTCTCTCTGGATTTTGTTGGAGCTATGGAATAGGAAATAACGATCCTAGGGGACTCTATCCCAGTTCCTTGTGTTCAAGAGAAATAATTGGGGTTAAAGGGTGAGAGAGAGAGAGAGAGGATTTGGTGAAGAAACATGACAGAGTTTCCTTCAATCAAATTGAATCAATCCAATTGTGAATTCAATTCAACGGTGGAGCCACTAGGAGCACCAGCATCAAGAATGCAAAAATACAAAAATAAAAAAAAAAAATCTATTTTGCATTTTATGTATTTTATTAACTCATTTCACAATTTCCCTTATATTCTTATTTTAGTTGTAATTCAATAAAATAATATAAATTACTTAAATAAATAATATATTAAAAAAATACTCATTTTTCGCTCTTCTCCCATCTTTCTCTTTCCTCTCTTCCTCTGTCTCTATCTCTCCAGCAATCACCACGCGAGCTCAGCCAGACAGCCATCCGTCACCCCACCACCACACACACCCCAGCAACCACCAAAAACAAAAATTAAAAAAAATTAAAAACAAAAAAAACAAAACAAAACCCAGCAACCCCACTGACCCACCCCCACTACCCCATTCAGCCTCCCACCACCACCTCCAACACACAAAAATCCACAAATTCACCACCACTAAACCCATAAACCACCACCAACAACAACCAAAACAACCCCAAAACCCATTAAACCCTTTTTCAAAAAAAATCACCACTAAACCCATAAACCACCACCAACAACAACCAAAACAACCCCAAAACCCATTAAACCCTTTTTCAAAAAAAAAAAAAAAAACCCCACCGATGAGCAAACTCATCACCACCACCGATCCACACGGACCCAAACCTTCCACCTAACCACGAACCCAAACCACAGCACCGCCAATCTAGATGGACCCAAACTTCGCCACCTCCGCGGACCCAAACCATGCTCAGCACCGCCAATCTACATCTGTTTGAGTGAGTGAGCAAGGTTTGAGAAAGAGAGCAAGGTTTGAGAGAGGGAGATAGAGAGAGCAAGGCCTGGTCTGAGAGAGGGAGAAAGTGAGAGAACGGTGGCCTTTTTCTTTTTCTTTTAGAACGGTGGCTTTTTTTTTTTTGTTTGTTTTTTTTTTTTTTTTGAGAAACAGAACGGTGGCTTTTGATCAAAGATAAGTAAAAATTGTAATATTTTTCTAAACGTTGACACATATCTATTGACACTTTTGGTTGTATGTCTATTTGTTTATAAAATACTTCATTTGCATGCTGGAAATGTTTATAATTTTTTTACATTAGCATTTTTATATTATTTTTTTCCTAACATGGGTGTACAAAGATATTTGAGAATGTGTAGTCCTTTCCACACACATCACGAAATTACATAAGAATCCTTTGAACCTCAACATGTGCTTAGGAGTTTTAAACTTATCGTCTATTTGGCATTTGTTATTTTTGTACTGTAAATAAAAATAAAAGTTTTCTGAAATAGTATAGTGAAACTCATGAATAATATTAAAAAGTACAATGGGACTCATGAATAATAGCAAAAATAAGCTAAATAGTAAAATAAGTTAGCAAAAATTATTTTGCCAAACACACACTTAGAATGTTGTGAATCTAAGCAGGTCTTAAAAACCACTAGGGGTTTATTTGGATACAACTTATATTTGCTAAAACTGAAAACACTGTAGCAAAATAATTTTTAAATGTGTGAATAGTGCTGTAGGACCTATGAACAGTGCATAAATAGTGCACTTTGTCTCTGTACAATGAATCCATGTGCATGAATAGTGCGGTTACTGTTCATAAACGCTGAAAAAAAAAACAAAAAAAAAAAACAAAACAAAAACAAAAACAAAAACATGAGAGAAAACGTGAATCCAAACACTCACTAGATGTGATCTTTTACACTACTCAATAACATTTGGTTCCCTCAAAGATATATTTTTGACTTTGTCATTAAATCCATTACACAATTTATAAGACCGCACACATATATAATCATATGATTAAATCATCTCAACAAGTCACATGAGTATATAAGTAGATCATGTAACTAAAAACACACTATTTTTCAAGTTGCCAGCTAATAAATTGGAGGAACTTTTCTCAAAGCCAATTTGTATGAAAATTCTGCCAGACAAAAGAGTGGACTATATTCGGTTAAGATTAAAAAATAATTTTCTTATAAAGATAAGTTGGCATTCTATAATTTTTTTTTTTCATATAGAAAACTATTTGAAATATACATTATGTTTTTTAGGTTTAAAAGAAATGGAAATATGTTGTGTAGTTAATAAATCATGGGGTGAGCACTTCATTGATAGAGAAGGTGAAAGTAGGCATGCAAGAATTCTTTAATCTGCCGAGGGAAGAGAAGAAGAAGTTATGGAAACTACCAGGAAGTATTGAGGGGTTTGGGCAAGCCTTTGTCGTGTCCGATGAGCAGAAACTTGATTGGGGAGACATGTTCTTCACAAACACGCTTCCAATCCCTTTGAGGAACTTTTTCCTCAAGATCCCTCTCCCATTCAGGTCTCATCTCATCTCTCTCTCTCTCTCTCTCCAATTAAGAAATTAAATTGGTATTTCCTTTATTTTTTTACTAATATTTGTTCGGCTAAAGCGGATACACAATATAATGAAATGAAAAGATCACAGCGAAACATAGGACAATGATGAAAAAAAATTAGGAAATGTATGGTGAATCTTTTTTTCTTTTAGGTAACACTAACTCCTTTTCTAGATTTGCTTACTCAAAGCTGATTCCTGTTCTAGTGATTAAACTATCTTCCATCACATGCATGTGGAGATAACTTAGATGCTTCCTCAATAGAGGTTAGAGACATTGCCAAGAAGATACTTGAACTGATGGCAAAAGCTCTAAGAATGGAACATAATGACATGAGAAACCTGTTCGAAGAAGGATCTCAGGGACTGAGGATGAAATACTATCCTCCATGCCCTCAACCAGAGCTAGTGATGGGCCTCAATGCTCACTCAGATTCTATGGCCTTAACAATCCTCCTCCAAATTAATGAAATGGAAGGTCTCCAGATAAGGAAAAATGGAAGGTGGATTCCAGTAAAGCCTCTTCCTAATGCTTTTATTATCGACGTTGGTGACATTTTGGAGGTAAATTCCAAATTTTCGAGTAATTAGTCAATACTCCTAGAATAATGCTTTTCTCCTCTCACATAATAATAAATCCAACTAATTACATATATGGTGGTACCATTTATGTAAGTCTCACATAATATATATATTGTTTATTTTACCCTTAAATATTTTTGCATACCCTGATAACATATCAATCCAACCCAAAACAACACAATAATTAGGTACTTAATGTATTATTTATATTAGTAATTCAAAAAAAAAAAAATTAGTAAAGTTAGTAATGGTTTGAACATAGGATTGGTTAAGTAGACACTTAGTGTAATATTTTTGTATGGTATGAATGAACGTATGTCAATAAATAATATAGTATTAGTGGGTTACATTTTGATCTTTTAATTTAGTTTAATATATTTTTATAAAAATAAAGTCAACTGCATAAAACTAAAAAATGTTATAAAAACTTAATAAAATAAAATGGTCACACCTAGTGACTTTGACAATAGATAATAACAACTGATAATAAATTATCATGTAACAATTTTAAAATATTAAAATTCATAAAAGAAAATTGTAAAATTTCATGTACTTGAGTTTTTCCTCTTGTATTGATAACTTAATATATTCAAGTTAACTTTTTATTACATTTTGTTTAATTTAAGTTTTTTAATCAGTAATGACATCTAAAAAAATTTCTGGAGCCACCACTAGGTGGGACCTATATTTCATGTGAGAGTAGCATTGATTTCTACTACTAAATGATTTTTATAAATTTTTCATCTTTCAACCGGATAAAGTTTAGCTACAAAATTAGTTATAATTTTACTTAATAAAACAAACATTACTACATATTTTGAAAATTTAATCATTGAATTACATATTCTTTACTCTCTTAATACACATGTCAAATTTTGTGTCAATTAAATATTATTATTTACTATATGATCTATAATCTTATATTTTATACATAATTTTAAATTACAAAAACTTGAAATTTAATCAATTTATTGATGACATAATTATTGATCTTTAATTTTCTGAAAATTTTGCATGCATGGAGGATATAAGAAGAAGATGTAATCCAATATAGTGAATTTATCAAAATTCACCTCAAATAAAAAGATATTGAGTAAGGATTAGGCTATGACCAATTTTGTAACTAAACTCTATCCTTTTCAATCCATTAAGCTAAAGAACTGAGGTCCTAATACTAATAATTAGCTCTAAAACATAATCAAAAACCAAATCACAGATTTCGACTCACCAAAATGCTCAATCTTTTAGGAGCTCAAAAGTCAAAGCAAGCTAGAAAGAACAGAAATGCAAAAAAATAAAAATAAAAAAATAGTTCTTTCTTTTCGCTTGGATACACTTATATATAGAAGCAAACATAAGCATGATCTATCAAAGTCCAAACACTACCATAATTGGTTTTCCATGCGTGTTTTCCAGATTGTGACGAATGGAATTTACGTAGCATCGAGCATAGGGCAACTGTTAACTCAGCAAAGGAGAGGCTCTCCATGGCCACATTTTACAGCCCAAGACCAGAAGCAGATATTGGTCCAGCACCAAGCCTTATCACTCCAGAATCACCGGCCAGCATTGTTCAAGACAATTAGTGTGATAGATTTTTTCAGGGGATGTCTCCTACATAAACTCGATGGGAAGGCATACATTGATGGCATGAGGATCCAGAAAGAGGAACAAAAAGGCACTTGAGAGTTCAGACGTACCTTTGAGTTTAAGGAAATAAATGGCATAAAACCTGTATATTATATATGTGTGCTAGTGGCTTGTCTACTAAGTCTGGTTTAATTAAATGCAAGACAGATTCAAATAATTGCAATATTCATTCTAAAATCGTTTGTTTTGCCAAAGCAAGACCAAGAGAACTTATAATTCCACAGTAGTAAATAATAGACCACTAGATTTACAGCATGCAGATAGCATAGCACATGCAATTGATTGACCTGCTAACTCTTGGGAATAATTAACTTGCAGAAATTGAAGGAAATCATTCTGCAATCTGAGAATTGGATATTAGGAAAGCATAAAAAGTTTGAAACTAATATGTAATGTAAATATACCTATATATCAATAATGCTTCACAAAAATTGTGTGCAAACATTTGAAAACCAATAAAGTTAGTGCCAAACTCAATTAGCCAGCACCTCCTAGTGTTTCTGCCAAAAACATCCCAACTTCAAATTCAACCAAAAAAAAAAAAAAAAAAAAACCCCTACTGTGTTAGTTCATATTCTCTAGTCTCTACAATGATTCATTAGTATAGGCAATTAATTTTTAGACAGCAATCTTGAAGGAACCAATATACATTCGATTAAATATAAAGAGCAAGCCACGCTATATGGCAGAATAAGCATTGCAACCACTAAGAATCTCATTGCCAAGATTCTTAGTCCAGATCAATCTCAGCTAATGATATCTCAGGTCTACAAAATGAAGAGGCTATAACTGTATTAAATAAAGCTTTCTCTATTAAGCATAGATTCTTAGGAGAATGACAACTTTTAAGATATTCCTCTGCCAGGAGAATGGTTCAAATGGTCTACCCAGCAACAAAAACTAAACTCGTAGAAACTGAAGAAAAAAAAAAACCAGAACTTATTATAAAGCTTAGAAGAAAATAATCTTAGCCATTAAATTATTGTACATTGAATATTATTTATGTCCTTTGTCAGAGAAAACGCCGCAAGCTTAGCTAGACTGCCCGAGCTTAGCATTTCTCCACAAATCAACTCAACTGATTTTAAAACAAAATTTTTGCATATTCTGCCATAGCAACCCCTGTATCAAATATGTCAACTGAAAATTTTCACCTACTCAAGCATAATATAAATCACAAACCAAGAGAGAGAGATCAACAAATTACTAGGAAACATACTAAAAAACAAAGAGAATACGCTATTTTCAAAAAAACAAAATTTAATTACAAAATTGGTTATAGTTTAAAATTACAACTTTATTTAATATCTTTTTATTAGAGGTGAATTTTGACAAATCTACTATTATATTACATTTTCTTCTTATATCCACTATGTTTATAAAATTTCTAGAAAATTAAAAATTTATAACTATGTCATCAATAAATTATTTAAATAGCAGGTTTTTGTAGTTTAAAATTATACATAAAATATAATCTTATAAATTATATAGCAAATAATATTTGATTGGTACAAAATTTGATACGTGTATTAAGAGCATAAAAAACATGCAATTCAACAAATAGATTTTTGAAATATGTTGTAATGTTAATGATATTGAATAAGGTTGTAGCTTTAGAGTACAACTAATTTTGTAACTAAATTTTGTCCTTTTCAAAATAGAAAATAATGTACAGAAAGTGTTAATATGTTACATATATCGCTATGCTATGAGGACCAATGGCTTCATTCCTTATTCATGACCTGAAGTATATTAATCCCTAAATTTCAAGTTTTCAACAGTACCTTTACATGATAAATTTGTCATGTGTTATGATGGAACAGAGCAAAACCCTTATAGCAAGCATCAGTGTAATCTTTGAACCTAACATATTGACAAAGCAAAAAGAAATATAAGGAAAAGCCTTAAAATAAGCGGCATATTAAGATTTATAGTAAGAAAGAAAGAGAATGACAAAAGAAGGGATGAACCTCTACACTATTTACACCACCAAAAAAATAAAATTAGTTACTGTCAAATGCTATTCTACGAGGTTGAAGCCGCAAATTTTTTTTCTGCAGTGGTCATAAATGGAACAAGTCTCATTTGATGACATGCAAATGAAAGTATGTATGCAAGTTGCCATGTCACATCCTATTTATCAGAGGAAAAGTAAAACATGGTGTTCAATGGATTGTGATCCTTTGTAACACAACGCTTTTCAGTGCATGCACCTTAAAAACACACTGAAGCATCTCAAAAAAGTGGGTTGACCAAACAAAATGGCCCTTCATAGTTTAACATCACTCATCCCTCAATCTAACAACAGGTTATAACTTAGACTACAAGTATTAATAAGAATCAAGAGTTGGTGAAACTTGAAAATATCAAGTGCAAGAGTTCCTATTCTTCAACACTTCAAGACTCAAGAGTGATTATTTATTCTTTTCACAGTATATATTTTTTTAAAAAAAATTAACGTCTTCTTCCCTTTTTAATACAGTGATTCTGGCCGTTTGGATTAATTTTCAGTTGATTCTGGCCGTTTGGGTTTGTTTGTGTGTGGGTGTGTTTGTGTGTGGGTTTGTTTGGGTTCATTTTCAGTTGATTCTGGTGCGCTGGATGTTGGGGAAGAGAGGTAAGAAATGAGAGTCAGTTAGAGATGAGGGAGAAAAAATTATTAAAAAATTAAATACATGAGCTACAATGCTTGTGTAAATTTACACGGGTACTGTAGCTCGTTGATAAATTTCCACAAGTTTACATGATTTTAAAAGGACTAATGTGGAGTGTTTTTTGGTTCGAAATGTGTAAAACTGATCAAAATGTATATTTTACACATTTATACAAGAGCTGATGCAAATGCTCTAATACATTTGTTTTGTTCACACCTTTATCAACCATTACGCATGCAAAACAACTAACAAGACTCGAGTGAGATAGTATCATGTCTGGTAGGGAACCATTTTTACACATTTTTTCACAAGTTTTTTACTTCGTCCATCAGTAGGTTGTACAAACACTGCACGCTAATCAATTAATTTCTAGTATCTTTGTTTCAAAATTAAAAAGCAAGAACCACAACTGTAAAAAGTTTTAGAACCCTCTCTCTAAATAGAATGTCTGATCTTTATTGATTGAAGAAGAGTGAATACAATGAATGAATCTGTACACCATTGCTATCTATATATACAATCTGAGTAGCAAAGAAAAATAACTAACTCCGTGAAGGAGGGAAAATTAGCTACAAACAATCCTAATCATCAAGCCACGTGTACAAGCTATAAGTGCTGCTTATGTCATGCTCCTATCCAAGTGGCAGAGCTCCTTCATACGTGTGAATGAAGTGTTCATGATAGAGAGGAGAGAGAGGCACCGAGCTCTCTACTGAGAGAGAGAAATTGGGTAAAATCTCTTGCTGTCTTGTGATTTGTTTTTGCTAGGATTTGTATCTATTCAGTCTATGGTAGTAAAAGGTAAATGTATGACTATTATTCAATTTGGAAGAAGGCCGAGAGTTGAAATCTAAGATGCTAAAGAAACAGCAATTGAGTTATTGTAAACTTTGAGGAGAAATTTACCATTTTTAAGCCTAGACATAATTCTGAATTGCCAAGACTGTGTAGCCAGACCAGCCAGCAAAATCTCCGAGACAAAGAGCTAAAGTGCTTCAGGGGGAAGCTAAGAGGCCAAAACAGGATGCTGATTAATCAAAACAACTAGCTAGAAAGGTAGGAGCAAGTAATAGACGCTAAAGTCAAGAGTCAAAACAATATGCAAAAAATTCCAAACCATAGACTAAACAAGTAAACAACTAGTCCAAACGACTAGACGGCCTGAAGATGAGTCGAAACAGAAACCTGAAAGGTTTATGGACAAAACTTTGGATAAAAAGAAAAGTCTTGAAGCATGATTTAGAGAATTTCGAGCAAGAATATATAGGAGAGCCAAGAAGGTATTGAAACTGCTATTGTAGAAATAGAAATAGAAAAATTAGCTACTATTAGGCCTATTTCTATGCCAATTACAACTTAGTTAGCTACACATATTATGCTACAACACGCGGAAATCAAAACAAAAGAAGATAGTATCATGAGAGTAGAGATCACAGAGCAGGAGGGTAGGATTGTCATCCATGTCGTCCAAATGGAACTTGGAAATTGGAATGTGAAACAAAAATAGATTGGCATGAATGGGAACTCATGACATTCAATTTCTAACCTTTTTATTTATTTATTTTTTTGCTTGAGTTATACATAATTACACAAGGAACAATACCAAATCTGAATTTTCATTCTTGATAAATTTGACGCCATGGTTGAAAACAGAAAAGGAACTTCCAATCTTATCATTGCTACCTCCAACAAAGAAGGTGTAGTATCAAATTCATTCTTGTAATGTCACTCTAAGGATGCTGTTTAACAAACTGAGGACATTAGTACTTCAACATTTCAAAACTCAAGCTCGAGTTTGCACCAACTAAGGGAGATTGATGCAACCATCATAGTTCTAGGAAAAACAAAATTAAATACCTTGAAATTCAAGAATTGTGATCTAGTTTCAATGTGGGGTCATCTAGGCACCTTTAATAGACTACGTTCTAGTTTCTTTGTGATGTTTGTAGTTCAAATCACACCTCCTTCTCTCCTACTATCTACTTATCAAAAAAAAAAAGTACTAAGTTTGTTTAAGATAGAAAGTTACTAGTACAATTTTAATTAAGTTTTACTATAATAAAGGTATTCCTGTAATTTCTAGATTTTATGGAGCGGAGCGTATCAAATGTCTATGATTCTTTTTTTATATTTACTTTGAGACATTTTTCTGTTTGGTAAGTGCTTAATTTTCTTTGTTATCAAAAGTCCTAGTTGGTGTGAGCACCAAAATTTCTTGTTGATCTGATTGATCATACTCAACACCGATTGATGTTAATGGATGTTGATACTTTTTAGAATTAATATTTTATGAGCTCTAATTTTTGTATTTAATGTAATTGGTTGTGAATTATTTCCATTGCTTACTTGGGTATAAAGTTATTTCCTTTCCTTCTAATATCTAATTGGGAACCCTATTTAAAGCTTCCATAATTCACTATTATAGGCAGCTGATCATGGATTAATGAAATCTGGTTTGAAATTTTTTTTTCCAAGCTTGGCTAACTCAAAGAAACTTAAGTGGTTCTAAGACTACAAACTATTTTACAACTGTTTTGTCATAACTTCAATATGACAAACCATAAATGATTATCTATCATTTACACATGAACCCACTGTTTCTTTTCGACCAGTCACATTCTGTTACATCATAGTTGTGGAAAAGAAGTTATGAAATAAATTATGGCAGTAGATTTTTTTTCCCCAATCCTTCTTTCTTTGCTTGGTGTTAATTTCTAGATTTTGACATTTTGTCCTTCTTTCTACTACTGCGTGATAATTTCAAACAACCATACCTTTAATCACTTTATTTTATCCCTCTTTCCATTATTTGATATTTAATAAGCCTAGATGTTGATTAATAAGTTTGTCTTCTTCTTCTTTTTTTTCTTTTTTTTTTTTCTTTTTTTACCTACACATGTTCCCCTTGAGAACGCGTTTGTAATCTTTCTAGGAAAAGGTTTTCTGTGAGCCCCAATACTGTTTCTAGGAAAAGGATTGGCAATAGTCTATAAAGCTTCCTCATGGTCAATCAATATAGAGATTAAATTTTATAAAATTCCAAAACCAGATTTTAAGCTCTAAGGGTGTGATTGCTTAGGAAAGTGGGAGTAGCTGGGATTTATCTTTCTTTATTTCACGTTCAAATAATTCAATGTTACAACACCAAAAAGCCATCTACTCCCTCAATATCTATATTCAAAATCCAATATTTTCATTTCCTATATCCTAAAATATCAAACGAAACTAATGACATGGTCAAAATTCCTGATTTAAGCTTATTTCAACTGGTTTCAAACAAAAATTAGATTTAGGGTGTTGAAATTTTTTATTTAGGGGTAAAAAAAAAAATATATATATATATATAGTGTTTTTTTTTTTGGGCCAGGTCAGGGATTCAATGAACCCCTTGGCTGGCTGTAGCGCCGCCCATGTGGTAGACCTTTTCTACTCTTGGTATAAATTTAAAGTTCATGGTTCTCTGTTCAGGAGCTAAGACTTTAATATCTTTCTCATTGGGTTTTCTTGGAGCTATGGAACCAGAAATAACGACGCTAGGGAGCTCTATCCCAGTTCCTTGTGTTCATATCTGACACCACTTCTTTATCCCAAGTCCCAGTCATCGACATGCAAAGATTATTTTCTGCAGAGTTTATGGACACAGAGTTGGAGAAGTTACACTATGCAAGCAAGGAATGGGGTTTCTTCCTGGTTATCCTCTCTCTCTCTCTCTCTCTGTGAAAAGAATGTTTAGGAGTGGAAAAACTGTACCTGTCTTACTGAATCGGAACAAACATGATCAAAATAATCGGTGGTTAAGTGGTCAAAAAAAGAATTAGAGAAAGAGACAAGATATGATTTAATGTAAAACATGACTAAGTGAGAAGAAAACTCTTCCTAACAAAAAAGAGTTGACTTAACTCTGTTTATGATTTCCTATTTTATATCTTATAGTACGAGACTGTACGACTGTACAAGGATAGTAGATTATACAACTTTAAAGTTACAAACTTGGTCAGGCCACAAAGAAGAGTTGGCACTCTATATTGTTCGGAAACTTCTGAGTTTATAATTATCTTCTTTTTTTTTTCTTTAATATAAAAAACTAGTTTAAATATATTTTAGTTTGAATGGAGTTTATTCCTCTTGCGCAGTTAATTAATCATGGGGTGAGCATTTCATTGGTGGAAAAGGTGAAAGTAGGCATTCAAAAACTCTTTAATCTGCCAATGGAAGAGAAGAAGAAGATATGGCAATTACCAGGAGATATTGAGGGGTTTGGACAGGCCTTTGTTGTATCTGAGGAACAAAAGCTTGATTGGGGAGACATGTTCTACATGGTCACGCGTCCAATCAATTTGAGAAAGCCTCACTTGTTCCCCAAGATCCCACTACCATTCAAGTATCTCTCTCTCTCTCTCTCTCTCTCTCTCTCTTCAGAATAATGGGTACTTCTTTTTTTTCTTTTTTTTCCTTGACTCATTAATTTGTACTTTGTTTTATTAATTATTTTCAAAAACTTATTTTTAAAAACAAAACAATTTATATCTCTCTCACAATAATGGGTACTTCTTTTATTTTTCTTGATTTAATAATTTGTACATTTTTTTATTAATTGTTTTCAAAAACTTATTTTTTAAAAGAAAACAATTTATATGGTATTTTCTGGTAAACCAAAATAGCCTCCACAATAGGTGGTGGGTTACAAAAAACAGAAAACTATACAAGGACTGCGCTCCTAGTTTAGCCAATGCATCAGCATACTGGTTGGCTTCACAATAAGCATGGATCACGTGCTTGTTTGGGAATTCCTTCAATAGGTTCCTGCAATCAATTAAGAGTGGTTCCATCAATAAATTTCCAACTCTGCCTTTGTGGATGATGGGGAATACTAGATATCTACCAAGATTATTGGTTGCAAGGATCCCCAGTCTCCTACACATAGTCGTTTTCCTCCTTGTAGTGACATTAGGAGAGAAGAAGACTCTAGACTTACCATAATTAACCTTTTTCCCAGCCAAGTTACAAAAATTGTTGAGAACTTCCATAATGGCATTGCAATTCTTGGTATTAGCTTTGGCAAAAAGCATAATGTCATCTGCAAAGAAAACATGGGAAAAGCTAGGACCTCTTCTAGAAGCTCTGACCATATCCCACTTATTTTCTTCACACATTTTGGTAATTTAAGCCCCAAGAAATTCCATGCATAAATGGAACAGATAGGGTGAAATGAGATCATCTTGTCTAATTCCCCTTGAGGGACAAAAGGGTTGAAGTTTGCTTCCATTGAAGAGTAGAGAGGTTGATGTTGTTGACACACAGCTTAGGATTAGCTTAATAATGTTCTCAGGGAACCCAAAGTGAATAAGCACCATCCTAATGAAACTCCACTCCAAACGATCATAGGCTTTCTCCAAGTCTGTCTTCACCACCATATAACCATCTTTACCTCTCCTTTTCCTAAGAGAGTAAATAAGTTCTTGGGCAATGATTACATTATCTGCTCCTCTTCTCCCTTCAAGGAATGCAGCTTGCATTAGAGATATGAGTCTAGGTAGTAGGGGTCTAATTCTCTGAACTAGGATTTTAGAGATAATTTTATAAACAGTATTGCATAAGCTTATAGGTCTATATTGGCTAACTGTCTCAGGTACCAATTGTTTAGGGATCAAAGCAATAAGAGTTTGGTTAAGGTAGTCAGGAATTTTCCGATTAGCAAAAATTTTCTTCACTTCACTTCTCACTGATTTCCCAACCACAAGCCAAAACCTCTGATAGAAACCAGCATGCATCCCATCACTTCCCAGGGCTTTGTATGGCTTCATGGATCTAAGGGCATCCCATATCTCTTTATCAGAAGTCATCAGACTCACAGAGTTGGCTTCATTCTCATCTAGCCTCATCCACCACTCAAAATCCCAGCTCTGAACCAAAGGGCAAGCAGTTTGGTCAGTCTGGAATAGCTTTACAAAACTATTGGTAAAAACCTCTTGGACTTTGTTCCACATTATGAATCCAAACTCCCTCATCATTCAAAATGCTGGTAATTCTATTCTTACTCGTTCTAGCCAGAGTAGTTAAATGAAAATAGGAAGTGTTTCTCTCCCCAAAAATGGTCTAATTGACCCTAGATTTCATTGCCCACAGTTCTTCTTCAAGCTATAAAATCTCATTGTATTCTCCAGATAGCTACTCTTGGAGATTGATTATAAAGCTATTTGGATTATTGGCAAGAGCTCTCTACGCTCCCAAAAATCTTGCCATTATCTGTCTCTTCCTCACAAATATATTTTCAAAGACTTTTTATTCCAAATTTGGGTTTTGTGAGTGAATCTAGTGACAACTCCAGCTAGATCATCTTCCATGCTAGCCCAAGATTCCCTAACAATGGTTGGAAAGTCACTGTGGCTCAGCCACATAGGTTGGAATCTAAAAGGACGATTGGAGGTATTAGTCAGATTAAGGCATAGATTAAGCAAGAGAAGGCAATGATCGTAGTTAACTCTAGCCAAATGAGTTACATTAGCTTTAGGAAAAGAAGATTTCCAATCAGGGTTAGCCCAAACTCTATCAAGTCTACATTGGATGAGACACCCCAACTCTCTCTTGTTAGTCCAAGTAAATTTAGGCCCTAAGAACCCCAAAGCCATCATTTGACAATCATTCATACAATCTAGAATAGCCTTCACTCTTCTTAGACAGATAGGATTACCCCCAGCCTTTTCCCCCTTAGTAATAACCTCATTAAAGTCCCCCATAAAAGCCCAACGAAGATCATGCAAAATGGCTATCAATTTAAGGTTTTCCCATAACATGCATCTTTCTACAAACCTAGGACTAGCATAAATGGCACTGATAATCCAACTAAGGGATTAAGACCATACCTAGATAATGGAATGGATCTCTTATTCAATTGAAGCCAGGACTTCCACTTGCACCAAATCAGTCCTCCAGAGCAGCCAAATGCCCCCAGCAAAGCCAATAGTATTTGCTACCACTGACCCATCAAAAGCAGGGATTCAATCACCACTCATTCTAGTTTCTGTAATCACCATTAGAATTGGAGCTTACCATTCCACCAAGTCCATCACTATCTTTCTGAATTGGGGTTTAATAGCACCCCTACAATTCCAAATCAGAATATTCATTATCTTGAATGGGGTTTTTGCATAATCAAAATGCACCAAGGAAGAAGAATCCTCAGTGTCTCTCAATCTCCATGCTCCCATCACCTCTGCCTTTCTCACCAAACTCTCTCAGAATAGAGTGATCGAGTGGTGCACTATTCCCATCTCACCAATTGTTGCCTTGGTGACAATGGTGCCTTTGATCTCAGCTCCTGCAAATTGGATCATCTTCACCCTGTGTAAATTCCCCTTCAAAAAGCATTCCACAGGCTTGTCTTGAAAGATCTTTCTCACTGTAATCACAGGTTCCATACAATCCTTTTCTACCTTGGTCAGAGATTTTTCTGAGATTAGCACACTTGAACTTGTCACTGACGAGCTTGAGCTAGTTGATGGAGGGGCTTGAACCGCTGGTCTGTCTATGACAAACCTCCACCACGGATTTGGGGTCAACACCCATGCCTTGTTCATCAAAGGAAGGTACCCCAACTCTCTACTCTCCTTCGTCAAAGGAAACATATTTTTCCATGCCAGCATCAGCTCCAAGTCAAACCACCCCCAAATTTCCATTAAGTCCTGCCTTATCCAATTGATTGTCTCGTCTCCGATTGGTACTATTTTGCCCCTGTAGAAGAACGCCCACCTCTCTGCTCTCTCTATGGTTGCTGAAGCTCAGGGTGTTAGACTCCCCTTCTTTACCTATTTTTTCTGGTCTTGCTTCAGACCTAGCTGCATTTGAAAAAGAAAAAGGGCTTTGGCTCAGCCCAGTATCCTTTGACGGGCTTGTACTAGCCCTAAACACAAACGTGCCCTCTTCCATACCCAAGCCCATTACGCTCTCTTGATTTCCAATGTAACTTTGGCCTTTTGTCTGGGGTTGGAATGAGATCCATTCCTATTTGAACCTTTTCCATCAACTGTCTTATTGTGATAAGACAAGGTGTTCTTAGACTCTTCCCTAGGTGACCTGGCAGCCCGGATTTGTGGCGCCTTTCTTTTCCCCTCTGCCCTGTCTACTTTCCCTGCTCTAGGCAAGGTCTTATCATAAGGTGTTTGGGAAGACTCATCAATTTGGCTCACAAATGAGCCAGTTAGCTTGTCTTGGGCCATATTCATCAACTTACGCCGGGTCACTATCATCCAATCCCCATATTCATCCTGTTGGTTGGCAGGAGCTTTCTCCACCTCTTGTGGTGTTGCTACACCTCCCTGCTCCTCCTAGCCTCCACCACTCTACTCCTCCTAAGCACCTTTACTATTCCCACGAACTAAGAATGGACGCACTTCCCTATTATGCCCAATTCTTCCATACATGAAGCAAAAAGTACCAATACCTTCATACTGAATGTTCTGTTTGAGCCTCCCCAGGTAGATGGTTTGAATAAATGGCTTGTCAAGGTTGACCTGTACACACAAACGAGCAAAACGCCCTCTAGGCCCTTTGGTAGTGTGACCATCAATACGTAGAACAGGACCAATAGCTCTACCAATCTTTAACAGAGCATTGTGTTCATAGAACTCAATAGGTAGTTCTAGCATTATAATCCACATTGCAACTAATGAAAGAGTTGCCAAAGAAGCTTGAAATTCAAGCTCCTATTGCCTAATGGCTAGGAAGTGCTACCCTATGAACCAAGGGCCTCCCTTTAGAATGTTATCAACACCCTCACTAAGTTCAAATTTGATTAGAAAAAAGATCAAATCCCAAATCAATGCAATCCATACCTCCCCTTGGATTCCACATACTTTGAAGCTTAGAGATGAGAAAAGAGTAACCCACCTTCCTCCCAAAAGGCTTAATGATGAGGGCTTGATACCAAGGTGCTCTCATACAGGTTTTATCATCCCTGGAGAAGCACACTCTGATACTGCCATCCTGTGCATGTTCTTCCTCATTGTCAGATTCAATATCTTCTTGCATGGCACTAGCAAAGCCAAAGGCTTTCTCAAATGGCCCAGGAATTGATCCCACCAACTTATTTTTGTAACTTCCTACCTTAGCATGTATATTATCTTCCTTGTCCTCTGCTACTTGATGACTATCCTTGAATTTCTTGGTACTGTGGGCCAGCATATCCGCTTCCTCATCAGAGCATTTCAAGTTTTCTCTCTCCATAATGTTAGGCTAGAATATCTAATTTATATGGTATTTAAGATAGCAATCTTAGTTCTTTTCAAGCAAAGTTATGTGCTAGTTTAAATTATGTATATCGAGAAATGCTACTAGTGAGCAATAAAGAGAAGACAAAATAATTAAGATAGATGGTGGTGGAATATGTCAAGTCTTTCAACTAAAAAATGAACTTTCACTTGTCACATTCATGACAAATAGGCACGCATGATGCAGCATTGTCCACTCATAAAAATGCTATATCAACTTCTATGATCCAATTAAAGAGTCTCGCAGATCAGCTCAATTTGCACTTTATGATATTTCCAATAGAGATGTTCAAGATTTAAATCCCCTCTCCTCCCTCTCAAAAAAATAAATAAATAAATCTATGTCCCATATACCAATTCCAAACAACTTATTAGCTAGCTCTTGACAATAATAATAAACAATTAAGAACACTATCTTATATATATATATATATATAGAGAGAGAGAGAGAGAGAGAGAGAGAGAGAGAGGCAACATTAACTTTTTTTTCTAGTTGGGTTTACTCAAAGTCTAATTACTATTCTGGTGATTAACCATCTTCCTTTACATGTAGAGATAACTTAGACGCTTACTCAGCAGAGCTTCAAGACCTTGCCATAAAAATACTTGAACTGATGGCAAAAGCTCTAAGAATGGAACATAATGACATGAGGAGCCTGTTTTAAGAAGGGTATCAGGGAATGAGAATGAACTACTATCCTCCATGCCCACAACCTGAGCTTGTGATTGGCCTTAATGCTCACTCAGATGCTGTGGGCTTAACAATCCTCCTCCAAGTCAATGAAATGGAAGGTCTCCAGATAAGGAAAGATGGGAGGTGGATTTCTGTCAAACCTCTCCCTAATGCCTTTATTGTCAACATTGGTGACATTTTAGAGGTAAATACCAATTTTTTTAGTAATTATTCAATACTCCCTAAATAATATGTTTTCTCCTCTCACATAATTACAAGTATCACTAATTAATCTATATCTATATATTACTAAAAGCTGAAGCGTAGCATTTAATGTTGCTATGCTCACGTTGAGCCACGTCAGCAGTCATGTCATTTCCACCATATTTTTTGTAATTGTTCAACAATTTAAAATTAGTTTTTTCCAATTTTAAAATACTAACAAATATAAAATAAATCTCATCCTTATCTCCACCATAAAGCCCACTTCTTATTAATTTAATTCTCACCACTATCTCCACCATAAACCCCACTTCTTATTAATTTAATTCCACCATCTATATATATATATATAAGCTGAAGCAATCACATGTTATATATTTTCCTCTCTTTCTTTTCTTTATATTTTCTCTCTTTTTCAAAATCTATATCTATTCTATATATTCTATATATATCTTAAAGATGAAGCATAACATTTACTGTTACTATGCTCCAGTTGAACCACATTAGCGTCCACGTCAATATCCTATTTCTCTCTAATTTTCTATAATTTTTTTAAACATTTACTCTTTTTTTTTCTTTAATATTTAGACTTTGTCCAACATTTGTTACTCTTTTACCTTTTCATCTCCCCACTATCCCCTACTTTAATACCACTCTTCATCTTTCTCTTCATCTTCCCTTATTTTGTCTATTCTTATTCACACCATTTTACTATAAATTTATCATTCTCTCTTCCATTCTTTGCATAGTTTTTCCTCACAAACAGAAGGTTATTTCTCTCTCTCTCTCTCTCTCTCTCTCTCTCTCTCTCTCTCTCTTAATTTTTGGTTGATTTTTTTTCTTGCATCTCTACTTTAGGTTGATAAATTTTTGTATTCTTTAGAACTTTACTTATGGTTGATGTGGTGCAATTTTGTATTTTAAGTTGTTTTGTTTTCCTCTTCGATTTTTGATTTAATCTAATCAATTATTTTTTTTAAATAATCCTAATAAATTAATTTAGTACAATAACAAATTTGAAAACAACCTATGAATCAGAAAAGTATTAGAAGATTAATTGTAATTGTGTTGTTGTTCCTGGGTTGCATTTTTTTAAGTGGGTTAATTTTAATGGGCAATGTAACGGCGAGTGTGGGAGTGAATTCGTTGTCAATATTATGAGGTTTGCTATTTTTGGTTTTTGCATATTGTTTTCTTGATCATAGGATTAATGGGTGTCTCTGGTTTCGCCTTTTAGGTTCTTCTATGTTATTGTTATTGTTATTGTTATTGCCGCTGTTGCCACTGTTTTTTCCATTATTTTTAATTAATTTGGTTGGCTGATTGGAATAAGTTTTGGGAGTACTGGTTGAAAACTTTGTAAATTGTTGTATCTCTGATTTTTTTTCCCTCCCAAATTTGGTGGACTTTGCATATATGGAAACTAATTATTTATGCGTGAGTTTTACATATGGAAAGGGGTTTATTGAAGAAGAACATCCAAGACTAACTTCTCTAAGTCCATTGAAAAAAATCAAAGCAAACACTAAACTCTGATCCTCTACTCTACCCAAAATAAAAAAAAATAAAAAAATAAAAGCAAACACTAAAAAGAAAAAAGTG
The DNA here is from genome assembly GCF_002906115.3 of Quercus suber. NCBI lineage: Eukaryota > Viridiplantae > Streptophyta > Magnoliopsida > Fagales > Fagaceae > Quercus > Quercus suber. The sequence goes on along the minus strand of NW_027069773.1, from coordinate 652,412 downwards.
AGCACATTATAGAGTTGGGAATTTTATTTGATACATGTAGAGAACTTTAAATTCTATTATTTTGCAAACTAGCTGGCTCTTCTCATGGATTTATGCCATTTGAGACTTTAGGAAAAAAGTGACAAGAGGAATTATTTAGAACCTTAAAATAAATGAAGGGTTGAGGAAGTGGCAAAAATGGAAGGATAGTAGATTTGTACGTTTGAGTTGCTGAGAAAAGGGGATGGAAAGAGACTATGAGAAATTGAGAGGGGCGTTTATTGAAGTTAATGGGAAATATGAGATAAAACATTAATTTTAGAAAATTGATGATGTGACCTGTAATGTATTTTTAGACTTTGATCTATTTTGAATTAATGGTATAAAAATGATGTAACTTGAACTCATCTCATTTATATATAAATATATAATTCATTTACTCTTTCTTGCAATTTTACTTTAGGTTGATGAATCATTGTATTTTTTTTTTTTTATAATTTTATTTTGGGCTAATACAATTTGGTAGTGTGTGTTTTTTTTTTTTTTTTCATCACAAGTCTTCTCTCTCCCTCTTATAGCTTTTGTTTGATTTTTTTTTTTTTTTTTTTTTGACATAAACTTAGTTATTTTGAAAGTGAGATTTTGAATTTATATCAAAATACAATATTGGCTATGGATTTGAATGTGATTATCAACTATTAAAACAACCCAAGATGAATATGTATAGACAATATATTTGCTTTAATTTTTCATTGATTTATTATTTAGTTATAACATCAAAATTCAAGTAAATGAATATTTAAAGTTAAAACTGCCTAAGATGAATTTGTAAAATCAATATATTTTTATATTTAATATTGTTAAAAAAAGAAAAGCAAAAAATAAATAATAAAGAGAATAGTGACGTGGAAGATGATAAAGCTCAATACGAAAGTCCAGTTAAAGGCAAATAATCTTAATAATTGAAAGTGCATGTAGTCAATTTTATTTGTTTGATCATGTTCTCTTTATATTGTTATACAAATTATTTTCTTTCATTTCGATAAATGAAATGCTCATTTTTTTTTTTTTGGGAGAAACTAAAGTGTTCAATTTAAGATATAAAGTCTACTTTTTTTTTCTACATATTATTTTAAATATTTTTAGAAATGTCTAAGAAATATGCAGTTCTAATCTAATGTATCTATATTAGCAGACAAAACCCAATTAATAGTTCGAAACTACTCCTAGGATAAGAAAAATTATAAATAATAATAATCTCTTTTAAGAAAAGGAGAAATTTGAATAATATATTTGAAACTTAAATAGTTTAATTGTACTAAAAAAAATTAGAAAAACATAATGTACAATGACATAATTTAAAAAAATATGGTCTGCCTAAAAAATGAATAATATCAAGTAAAAGGTCCAAATAATAAAATGATGATATATTTTTTGAGATAGATAAATGAAATATAATTTCAGAGATTGTTTTATTTTTGGGGAGAAAAAATTATTTTCCACAAAATTTAGAGAGAAAAAATTATATATTATACCATAACTATGAAATAATTTCTAACCCACGCACTACGTGGGTCTGCGACTAGTATATAGATAATTCCTATATGCATGCTAGCAAAATTGCTTCCAAACTATTGAGTGATTTTCAAAGTTTCCATCTTCCTATCCATTTAGCTAAAGAACTAAGGTTCAAGCCTTCAAATCTATATATTACTAAAAGCTGAAACGTAGCGTTTAATACTGCTGCTCTCACGTTGCGCCACATCAGCTGCCACGTCATTCTTTTTTTTCTTTTCTTTTTTAAAATATAATTTTCCTATAATTTTAAAATGGTTTTTACATTTTCAGCCCTATAAATGCAGCCCACTACTTATTTATTTACTTCCACTATCACCCTATAATAAATCTAGCCCACTACTTATTTATTTACTCCCACTATCACCCTAATAATATCTGTATAATTAATTCAACCCACTTCTTATTTATTTAGTTCTACTATCACCCTATAATAAATCTGTAATTAATTCAGCCCACTTCTTATTTATTTAGTTCTACTATCAAGCCCAACCCAAAACCTTTTCAGTTCAACTTTTAGGTTTTTTTTTTTTTTTTTTTTGTGTGAGCCTTTTTTTTTCCTATAATTGTTTTTAACGTTTATTTTTTTAATATTTACACTTCTCCAACCTTTCTCTCTCCCTTACCATTTCATCTCCCCACTACTTCTTCAATCTTTCTCCCTCCTTTACCTTTTCATCTCCCCACTACCCTCTACATTAATATCATTCTTCCTCTTTCCCTTCATCTTCCTTTATTTTTGTCTTTTCTCTATTCACACTCTCTTACTATAAATTTGTACTATCTCTTCTATTTTATGCATAGTTTTTCCTCACAAAAAAAAGGTTCCCTCTCTCTCCCTCTCTCTAAATTTTTTGGTGGATTTTTTTATTTTTCTTGCATCTCTACTTTAGGTTGATAATTTTTTATATTCTTTAAAACTCTATTTTTGGTTAATGCGATTTAGTTTTGTTTTTAAAGTTGTGATTTAGTTTTGTTTTTTAAATTGTTGTTGTTGTTGTTTATTTATTTTTTATTCTCTTTGAATGTTAAATGTTATCCTATTGCGTTCTAAAGAATTAAATATAGCATATAAAAATATAATATTATTCTATTACATAGCATGATTTGGATAATTTGGTATTTGTTCTATTACATAGCATGATTTTTTATAGTGCTCAATTTAGATGTTAAATTATGAGACTTTACTAATTTTTTGTTATTTTCTAATCCTTTGGGTGGGCCG